>NC_142854.1:20629083-20933624 GCF_061612785.1 Hesperophylax consimilis | reverse complement strand
TATAAAGAAAGACGCTATCCGCCTCTTTCTGTTTGTGCGCTTAGTTCTTCTATACCATGCACGGATTAAACACTAAATTAACGGATTTTGATAATCTCTAAATAATATAAAGAAAGTCGCTATCCGCCTCTGTCTGTTTGTGCGCTTAGTTCTTCTATACCATGCACGGATTAAACACTAAACTACGTAACGGATTTTGATAATCTCTAAATAATATAAAGAAAGTCGCTATCCGCCTCTGTCTGTTTGTGCGCTTAGTTCTTCTATACCATGCACGGATTAAACACTAAATTAACGGATTTTGATAATCTCTAAATAATATAAAGAAAGTCGCTATCCGCCTCTGTCTGTTTGTGCGCTTAGTTCTTCTATACCATGCACGGATTAAACACTAAATTAACGGATTTTGATAATCTCTTAATAATATAAAGAAAGACGCTATCCGCCTCTTTCTGTTTGTGCGCTTAGTTCTTCTATACCATGCACGGATTAAACACTAAATTAACGGATTTTGATAATCTCTAAATAATATAAAGAAAGACGCTATCCGCCTCTGTCTGTTTGTGCGCTTAGTTCTTCTATACCATGCACGGATTAAACACTAAATTAACGGATTTTGATAATCTCTTAATAATATAAAGAAAGACGCTATCCGCCTCTTTCTGTTTGTGCGCTTAGTTCTTCTTTACCATGCACGGATTAATCACCAAATTAACGGATTTTGATAATCTCTAAATAATATAAAGAATGTCGCTATCCGCCTCTGTCTGTTTGTGCGCTTAGTTCTTCTATACCATGCACGGATTAAACACTAAATTAACGGATTTCGATAATCTCTTAATAATATAAAGAAAGACGCTATCCGCCTCTTTCTGTTTGTGCGCTTAGTTCTTCTATACCATGCACGGATTAAACACTAAATTAACGGATTTCGATAATCTCTTAATAATATAAAGAAAGACGCTATCCGCCTCTTTCTGTTTGTGCGCTTAGTTCTTCTATACCATGCACGGATTAAACACTAAATTAACGGATTTTGATAATCTCTTAATAATATAAAGAAAGACGCTATCCGCCTCTGTCTGTTTGTGCGCTTAGTTCTTCTATACCATGCACGGATTAAACACTAAATTAACGGATTTTGATAATCTCTTAATAATATAAAGAAAGACGCTATCCGCCTCTGTCTGTTTGTGCGCTTAGTTCTTCTATACCATGCACGGATTAAACACTAAATTAACGGATTTTGATAATCTCTTAATAATGTAAAGAAAGACGCTATCCGCCTCTTTCTGTTTGTGCGCTTAGTTCTTCTATACCATGCACGGATTAAACACTAAATTAACGGATTTTGATAATCTCTTAATAATATAAAGAAAGACGCTATCCGCCGCTTTCTGTTTGTGCGCTTAGTTCTTCTATACCATGCACGGATTAAACACTAAATTAACGGATTTTGATAATCTCTAAATAATATAAAGAAAGTCGCTATCCGCCTCTGTCTGTTTGTGCGCTTAGTTCTTCTATACCATGCACGGATTAAACACTAAATTAACGGATTTTGATAATCTCTAAATAATATAAAGAAAGTCGCTATCCGCCTCTGTCTGTTTGTGCGCTTAGTTCTTCTATACCATGCACGGATTAAACACTAAACTAGGTAACGGATTTTGATAATCTCTAAATAATATAAAGAAAGACGCTATCCGCCTCTGTCTGTTTGTGCGCTTAGTTCTTCTATACCATGCACGGATTAAACACTAAATTAACGGATTTTGATAATCTCTAAATAATATAAAGAAAGTCGCTATCCGCCTCTGTCTGTTTGTGCGCTTAGTTCTTCTATACCATGCACGGATTAAACACTAAATTAACGGATTTTGATAATCTCTTAATAATATAAAGAAAGACGCTATCCGCCTCTTTCTGTTTGTGCGCTTAGTTCTTCTATACCATGCACGGGTTTAACACTAAATTAACGGATTTTGATAATCTCTTAATAATATAAAGAAAGACGCTATCCGCCTCTGACTGTTTGTGCGCTTAGTTCTTCTATACCATGCACGGGTTAAACACTAAATTAACGGATTTTGATAATCTCTTAATAATATAAAAAAAGACGCTATCCGCCTCTGTCTGTTTGTGCGCTTAGTTCTTCTATACCATGCACGGATTAAACACTAAATTAACGGATTTTGATAATCTCTTAATAATATAAAGAAAGACGCTATTCGCCTCTTTCTGTTTGTGCGCTTAGTTCTTCTATACCATGCACGGATTAAACACTAAATTAACGGATTTTGATAATCTCTTAATAATATAAAGAAAGACGCTATCCGCCTCTTTCTGTTTGTGCGCTTAGTTCTTCTATACCATGCACGGGTTTAACACTAAATTAACGGATTTTGATAATCTCTTAATAATATAAAGAAAGACGCTATCCGCCTCTGACTGTTTGTGCGCTTAGTTCTTCTATACCATGCACGGGTTAAACACTAAATTAACGGATTTTGATAATCTCTTAGTAATATAAAGAAAGACGCTATCCGCCTCTGTCTGTTTGTGCGCTTAGTTCTTCTATACCATGCACGGATTAAACACTAAATTAACGGATTTCGATAATCTCTTAATAATATAAAGAAAGACGCTATCCGCCTCTTTCTGTTTGTGCGCTTAGTTCTTCTATACCATGCACGGATTAAACACTAAATTAACGGATTTTGATAATCTCTAAATAATATAAAGAAAGTCGCTATCCGCCTCTGTCTGTTTGTGCGCTTAGTTCTTCTATACCATGCACGGATTAAACACTAAATTAACGGATTTTGATAATCTCTTAGTAATATAAAGAAAGACGCTATCCGCCTCTTCCTGTTTGTGCGCTTAGTTCTTCTATACCATGCACGGATTAAATACTAAATTAACGGATTTTTATAATCTCTAAATAATATAAAGAAAGTCGCTATCCGCCTCTGTCTGTTTGTGCGCTTAGTTCTTCTATACCATGCACGGATTAAACACTAAATTAACGGATTTTGATAATCTCTAAATAATATAAAGAAAGTCGCTATCCGCCTCTGTCTGTTTGTGCGCTTAGTTCTTCTATACCATGCACGGATTAAACACTAAATTAACGGATTTTGATAATCTCTTAGTAATATAAAGAAAGACGCTATCCGCCTCTTCCTGTTTGTGCGCTTAGTTCTTCTATACCATGCACGGATTAAATACTAAATTAACGGATTTTTATAATCTCTAAATAATATAAAGAAAGTCGCTATCCGCCTCTGTCTGTTTGTGCGCTTAGTTCTTCTATACCATGCACGGATTAAACACTAAATTAACGGATTTTGATAATCTCTTAATAATATAAAGAAAGTCGCTATCCGCCTCTGTCTGTTTGTGCGCTTAGTTCTTCTATACCATGCACGGATTAAACACTAAATTAACGGATTTTGATAATCTCTTAATAATATAAAGAAATACGCTATCCGCCTCTTTCTGTTTGTGCGCTTAGTTCTTCTATACCATGCACGGATTAAACACTAAATTAACGGATTTTGATAATCTCTAAATAATATAAAGAAAGTCGCTATCCGCCTCTGTCTGTTTGTGCGCTTAGTTCTTCTATACCATGCACGGATTAAAGACTAAACTACGTAACGGATTTTGATAATCTCTAAATAATATAAAGAAAGTCGCTATCCGCCTCTGTCTGTTTGTGCGCTTAGTTCTTCTATACCATGCACGGATCAAACACTAAACTACGTAACGGATTTTGATAATCTCTAAATAATATAAAGAAAGTCGCTATCCGCCTCTGTCTGTTTGTGCGCTTAGTTCTTCTATACCATGCACGGATTAAACACTAAACTACGTAACGGATTTTGATAATCTCTAAATAATATAAAGAAAGTCGCTATCCGCCTCTGTCTGTTTGTGCGCTTAGTTCTTCTATACCATGCACGGATTAAACACTAAATTAACGGATTTTGATAATCTCTTAATAATATAAAGAAAGACGCTATCCGCCTCTTTCTGTTTGTGCGCTTAGTTCTTCTTTACCATGCACGGATTAATCACCAAATTAACGGATTTTGATAATCTCTAAATAATATAAAGAATGTCGCTATCCGCCTCTGTCTGTTTGTGCGCTTAGTTCTTCTATACCATGCACGGATTAAACACTAAATTAACGGATTTCGATAATCTCTTAATAATATAAAGAAAGACGCTATCCGCCTCTTTCTGTTTGTGCGCTTAGTTCTTCTATACCATGCACGGATTAAACACTAAATTAACGGATTTTGATAATCTCTAAATAATATAAAGAAAGTCGCTATCCGCCTCTGTCTGTTTGTGCGCTTAGTTCTTCTATACCATGCACGGATTAAACACTAAATTAACGGATTTTGATAATCTCTAAATAATATAAAGAAAGTCGCTATCCGCCTCTGTCTGTTTGTGCGCTTAGTTCTTCTATACCATGCACGGATTAAACACTAAATTAACGGATTTTGATAATCTCTTAATAATATAAAGAAAGACGCTATCCGCCTCTTTCTGTTTGTGCGCTTAGTTCTTCTATACCATGCACGGATTAAACACTAAATTAACGGATTTTGATAATCTCTAAATAATATAAAGAAAGACGCTATCCGCCTCTGTCTGTTTGTGCGCTTAGTTCTTCTATACCATGCACGGATTAAACACTAAACTACGTAACGGATTTTGATAATCTCTAAATAATATAAAGAAAGTCGCTATCCGCCTCTGTCATTTTGTGCGCTTAGTTCTTCTATACCATGCACGGATTAAACACTAAATTAACGGATTTTGATAATCTCTAAATAATATAAAGAAAGTCGCTATCCGCCTCTGTCTGTTTGTGCGCTTAGTTCTTCTATACCATGCACGGATTAAACACTCAACTACGTAACGGATTTTGATAATCTCTAAATAATATAAAGAAAGTCGCTATCCGCCTCTGTCTGTTTGTGCGCTTAGTTCTTCTATACCATGCACGGATTAAACACTAAATTAACGGATTTTGATAATCTCTTAATAATATAAAGAAAGACGCTATCCGCCTCTTTCTGTTTGTGCGCTTAGTTCTTCTATACCATGCACGGATTAAACACTAAATTAACGGATTTTGATAATCTCTTAATAATATAAAGAAAGACGCTATCCGCCTCTTTCTGTTTGTGCGCTTAGTTCTTCTATACCATGCACGGATTAAACACTAAATTAACGGATTTTGATAATCTCTAAATAATATAAAGAAAGTCGCTATCCGCCTCTGTCTGTTTGTGCGCTTAGTTCTTCTATACCATGCACGGATTCAACACTAAATTAACGGATTTTGATAATCTTTTAATAATATAAAGAAAGACGCTATCCGCCTCTGTCTGTTTGTGCGCTTAGTTCTTCTATACCATGCACGGATTAAACACTAAATTAACGGATTTTGATAATCTCTTAGTAATATAAAGAAAGACGCTATCCGCCTCTGTCTGTTTGTGCGCTTAGTTCTTCTATACCATGCACGGATTAAACACTAAACTACGTAACGGATTTTGATAATCTCTAAATAATATAAAGAAAGTCGCTATCCGCCTCTGTCTGTTTGTGCGCTTAGTTCTTCTATACCATGCACGGATTAAACACTAAACTACGTAACGGATTTTGATAATCTCTAAATAATATAAAGATAGTCGCTATCCGCCTCTGTCTGTTTGTGCGCTTAGTTCTTCTATACCATGCACGGATTAAACACTAAATTAACGGATTTTGATAATCTCTTAGTAATATAAAGAAAGACGCTATCCGCCTCTTTCTGTTTGTGCGCTTAGTTCTTCTATACCATGCACGGATTAAACACTAAATTAACGGATTTTGATAATCTCTAAATAATATAAAGAAAGTCGCTATCCGCCTCTGTCTGTTTGTGCGCTTAGTTCTTCTATACCATGCACGGATTAAACACTAAATTAACGCATTTTGATAATCTCTTAATAATATAAAGAAAGACGCTATCCGCCTCTTTCTGTTTGTGCGCTTAGTTCTACTATACCATGCACGGATTAAACACTAAATTAACGGATTTTGATAATCTCTAAATAATATAAAGAAAGTCGCTATCCGCCTCTGTCTGTTTGTGCGCTTAGTTCTTCTATACCATGCACGGATTAAACACTAAACTACGTAACGGATTTTGATAATCTCTAAATAATATAAAGAAAGACGCTATCCGCCTCTGTCTGTTTGTGCGCTTAGTTCTTCTATACCATGCACGGATTAAACACTAAATTAACGGATTTTGATAATCTCTAAATAATATAAAGAAAGTCGCTATCCGCCTCTGTCTGTTTGTGCGCTTAGTTCTTCTATACCATGCACGGATTAAACACTAAACTACGTAACGGATTTTGATAATCTCTAAATAATATAAAGAAAGTCGCTATCCGCCTCTGTCTTTTTGTGCGCTTAGTTCTTCTATACCATGCACGGATTAAACACTAAATTAACGGATTTTGATAATCTCTCAATAATATAAAGAAAGACGCTATCCGCCTCTTTCTGTTTGTGCGCTTAGTTCTTCTATACCATGCACGGATTAAACACTAAACTACGTAACGGATTTTGATAATCTCTAAATAATATAAAGAAAGTCGCTATCCGCCTCTGTCTGTTTGTGCGCTTAGTTCTTCTATACCATGCACGGATTAAACACTAAATTAACGGATTTTGATAATCTCTTAATAATATAAAGAAAGACGCTATCCGCCTCTTTCTGTTTGTGCGCTTAGTTCTTCTATACCATGCACGGATTAAACACTAAATTAACGGATTTTGATAATCTCTTAATAATATAAAGAAAGACGCTATCCGCCTCTGTCTGTTTGTGCGCTTAGTTCTTCTATACCATGCACGGATTAAACACTAAATTAACGGATTTTGATAATCTCTTAATAATATAAAGAAAGACGCTATCCGCCTCTGTCTGTTTGTGCGCTTAGTTCTTCTATACCATGCACGGATTAAACACTAAATTAACGGATTTTGATAATCTCTTAATAATGTAAAGAAAGACGCTATCCGCCTCTTTCTGTTTGTGCGCTTAGTTCTTCTATACCATGCACGGATTAAACACTAAATTAACGGATTTTGATAATCTCTTAATAATATAAAGAAAGACGCTATCCGCCGCTTTCTGTTTGTGCGCTTAGTTCTTCTATACCATGCACGGATTAAACACTAAATTAACGGATTTTGATAATCTCTAAATAATATAAAGAAAGTCGCTATCCGCCTCTGTCTGTTTGTGCGCTTAGTTCTTCTATACCATGCACGGATTAAACACTAAATTAACGGATTTTGATAATCTCTTAATAATATAAAGAAAGACGCTATCCGCCTCTGTCTGTTTGTGCGCTTAGTTCTTCTATACCATGCACGGATTAAACACTAAATTAACGGATTTTGATAATCTCTAAATAATATAAAGAAAGTCGCTATCCGCCTCTGTCTGTTTGTGCGCTTAGTTCTTCTATAACATGCACGGATTAAACACTAAATTAACGGATTTTGATAATCTCTTAATTATATAAAGAAAGACGCTATCCGCCTCTTTCTGTTTGTGCGCTTAGTTCTTCTATACCATGCACGGATTAAACACTAAATAAACGGATTTTGATAATCTCTAAATAATATAAAGAAAGTCGCTATCCGCCTCTGTCTGTTTGTGCGCTTAGTTCTTCTATACCATGCACGGATTAAACACTAAACTACGTAACGGATTTTGTTAATCTCTAAATAATATAAAGAAAGTCGCTATCCGCCTCTGTCTGTTTGTGCGCTTAGTTCTTCTATACCATGCACGGATTAAACACTAAATTAACGGATTTTGATAATCTCTTAATAATATAAAGAAAGACGCTATCCGCCTCTTTCTGTTTGTGCGCTTAGTTCTTCTATACCATGCACGGATTAAACACTAAATTAACGGATTTTGATAATCTCTAAATAATATAAAGAAAGTCGCTATCCGCCTCTGTCTGTTTGTGCGCTTAGTTCTTCTATACCATGCACGGATTAAACACTAAACTACGTAACGGATTTTGATAATCTCTAAATAATATAAAGAAAGTCGCTATCCGCCTCTGTCTGTTTGTGCGCTTAGTTCTTCTATACCATGCACGGATTAAACACTAAATTAACGGATTTTGATAATCTCATAATAATATAAAGAAAGACGCTATCCGCCTCTTTCTGTTTGTGCGCTTAGTTCTTCTATACCATGCACGGATTAAACACTAAATTGACTGTTTGTGCGCTTAGTTCTTCTATACCATGCACGGATTAAACACTAGATTAACGGATTTTGATAATCTCTAAATAATATAAAGAAAGTTGCTATCCGCCTCTGTCTGTTTGTGCGCTTAGTTCTTCTATACCATGCACGGATTAAACACTAAATTAACGGATTTTGATAATCTCTTAATAATATAAAGAAAGACGCTATCCGCCTCTTTCTGTTTGTGCGCTTAGTTCTTCTATACCATGCACGGATTAAACACTAAATTAACGGATTTTGATAATCTCTAAATAATATAAAGAAAGTCGCTATCCGCCTCTGTCTGTTTGTGCGCTTAGTTCTTCTATACCATGCACGGATTAAACACTAAACTACGTAACGGATTTTGATAATCTCTAAATAATATAAAGAAAGTCGCTATCCGCCTCTGTCTGTTTGTGCGCTTAGTTCTTCTATACCATGCACGGATTAAACACTAAACTACGTAACGGATTTTGATAATCTCTAAATAATATAAAGAAAGTCGCTATCCGCCTCTGTCATTTTGTGCGCTTAGTTCTTCTATACCATGCACGGATTAAACACTAAATTAACGGATTTTGATAATCTCTAAATAATATAAAGAAAGTCGCTATCCGCCTCTGTCTGTTTGTGCGCTTAGTTCTTCTATACCATGCACGGATTAAACACTCAACTACGTAACGGATTTTGATAATCTCTAAATAATATAAAGAAAGTCGCTATCCGCCTCTGTCTGTTTGTGCGCTTAGTTCTTCTATACCATGCACGGATTAAACACTAAATTAACGGATTTTGATAATCTCTTAATAATATAAAGAAAGACGCTATCCGCCTCTTTCTGTTTGTGCGCTTAGTTCTTCTATACCATGCACGGATTAAACACTAAATTAACGGATTTTTATAATCTCTTAATAATATAAAGAAAGACGCTATCCGCCTCTTTCTGTTTGTGCGCTTAGTTCTTCTATACCATGCACGGATTAAACACTAAATTAACGGATTTTGATAATCTCTAAATAATATAAAGAAAGACGCTATCCGCCTCTGTCTGTTTGTGCGCTTAGTTCTTCTATACCATGCACGGATTAAACACTAAACTACGTAACGGATTTTGATAATCTCTAAATAATATAAAGAAAGTCGCTATCCGCCTCTGTCTGTTTGTGCGCTTAGTTCTTCTATACCATGCACGGATTAAACACTAAATTAACGGATTTTGATAATCTCTAAATAATATAAAGAAAGTCGCTATCCGCCTCTGTCTGTTTGTGCGCTTAGTTCTTCTATACCATGCACGGATTAAACACTAAACTACGTAACGGATTTTGATAATCTCTAAATAATATAAAGAAAGTCGCTATCCGCCTCTGTCTGTTTGTGCGCTTAGTTCTTCTTTATCATGCACGGATTTTTTTTTTTTTTTTTTTTTTTTTTACATGCTTTTCGACTACCACACTAGACACACGCCCGTATTATGGTAGTCGAAATTTATATACATAGGTTTATATAATTATATAAATGTAATATTTGATAACTTGTTAATCTAATTTTTTATTTTTTTACATGCAATGCATGTGTATAATAGGTGACACTTTTACTGGTTCCCAGTTCAGTAGATTGCTCAAGTGTACATCAACCGTATTTTAAACTGTTGATATTAATGAGATAAAATGAACACAATCAGCAAATAAATAGGTTACTTTACTTGTTAAAATAATGAAAATAAAGTAGAAATAATGAAAATGAACTTGTTGAAATAATGAAAATAAAGATTAATTAATTAATTATTAAACTTTTTTCTTTACAGAATTGAATGAAAAAACAAAAATGACTAATAAAGAAAATGAGCTTAATTTAATGATGGCAGGCATTTCTTGATAAAGTTCCTTCCCTTTATAAATAACCAATTTTGAACACTTATGACATACAAATTGTGAGTTTTTGATTTTCTGATATCAATACTCAGCGAGTTGAATATTTTGGGAGCAATATAAGAAAACTGCCGCTGGGCGAAAGCTGTTTTCGTTTGGGGAATTTTACAATTTAGGTGTGACGAGTAACGGGTGTTAATTTTTTGTTGTGTTTTATTCACCAAGTCATTTTTCCGTATGTATATGAGAATGGTCTTAACATATAATTGTCGAATATCTAATATTCTGAGTTTTCTAAAAAGTGGTTCTGATGGGTTTGTTGGCTTACATTTGAATATTATCCTTAGTAACAGTTTTTGAATTAAAACCATGGGATGAAGAATCGTTTTTGCACAACCTCCCCATCCCACTATACCATATGTAGTAATTGATTGAAAAAGTGCAAAGTATACACATCTTAGTGTTTGTAGGTTAAGGATAGATCTGAGAGAGTAGAAAATGTAGCATAATTTGCGAAGCCTTTTTGTTGTAGAATTTATATGGGCCTCCCATCGCAGTTGATTGTCTATAATGACCCCCAAGTACTTAATTTCGTTTGATATTATAAGGTTATCGCATGAACAATTTTTGTGAGGTGATGTAGCCATGTTGAATTTCTGTGAACATGAATGTATGGTAAGTTTATGATAGTTTTGAGGGAGATTAGGTTTGCGTATGGAAAAAAGTAAGTATTTAGTTTTCTCAATATTTAGAGTGAGGAGGTTGGAATCTAACCAGTGTTTTATTTCATTTATACCATGATTTGCTTTTTCAAATGTTGAATTCAAATTTTCATCTGCAAATATTATAACCGTATCATCGGCAAAAGATATTATAGTGCCACCAGTATCCAAATTGCATAACGAGTTAATGTATATTAGAAACAGAAGTGGGCCCAACACACTGCCTTGGGGCACGCCATATGTGATTGGCAAACTTGTACTTCTATACTCTTTAGCGGAGTTAATAATAGTTGACTGGGACCTATTTGTTAGATAGCTCTCAAACCATTTAAGAGGAACACCTTTTATTCCTATCTGTGAGAGTTTTTTCAAAAGTATGTGGTGAGATACAGTGTCAAAGGCTTTAGCCAGATCCAAGAATACAGCGAGGGGCTTGCGACTTTTATCGAGGTTATCAGAAATTAATTTAGTAAAAGCTGCAATTGCATCTGATGCACTAAGACCTTTGCGGAAGCCGTATTGGTTTTTTGACAGGATTTTATTTTCTTCGAGAAACTTGTAGAGCCTTTGTTTTACTGTTTTTTCGATTATTTTAGAGATTGGACTCAGTAGAGATATTGGTCTATAGTTATTGACGATTGATCTGTCCCCTGATTTAAAGATAGGAATAATTGTTGAATGTTTTAGAGTGTTTGGGAAAAGGCCAGTTCGAAAACTTAGATTTGTGATGTATACAAGGGGCTTAGCAATGATTGGTTTAAGGTGTTTAATTAGTTTAGTGGATATATTGTCAACTCCCGTGAAGTGTGTATTTTTGAGTGAATTGATGATTTCAGTGATTTCTTGTTCTGTTGTTAGTGTGAGATTGAAAGGGTCATAGCTCAGATTATCGAGAAAGATAGTATTTGCAAGATTATTTTCAGACTTGCTATTTCTTTTTAAAATATTATTTGCTAGATCCGATCCGATTGTAGAGAAGAATTGGTTGAAGTGATTTGCGATTGTTTCTGAATTTTCGGTTGCATTTAGTGTTTTATTTGTGATGGTTATTTTATTTATGGGTGTGGTAATTTTGTCGGTGTAGCATATTTCTTTGACAATGTTCCAGATTTTTTTATTATCATTCGCAGCTTCCTCTATCTGTTTCCTATAATAATCTTCTCTGGCCGTACAGGTTATTTTTTTACAGGCATTTCTGTATCTTTTATAAAATAAGAGAGATTCGTAATCAGTGGGGTTATTTTTACAATATTTATGAAGTTTATCACGTTTGCGGATACAGTGTAAAATACCAGTAGTTATCCAAGGTTTTAGTTTAATTGTACGACTACTTTGATTGTTGTGTGTGTGGGATGTGGCATTTTTCAGATGCTTATGTAGGATGTTGATGAGAGATTCACACGCTAAGTTTGGATCGCTAATTTTGTAGAAATTTGACCAGTTTTCATTGGAAACCAGTTTGAAGAGAGTGTCATAAGAAATTTTCTTTAGTTGTATAGTGGATGCTGGTAATTTTTGAATTTTATGAGAAATGGAGGTGATAGTAGCGTAGTGATCTGTCACAGTGCACTGATATATGAGAGATTTGATATTTAGCTTACATTTGACAAAGACGTGGTCTATGCAACTGGCGGATAACTCTGAGACACGAGTAGGGGCTGTAATAGCTGGGATAAATCCTTGAAGAGTTAATAAATTTATGTAGTCGTTTGCTTGGGGATGCATTGTATTTATAATATTAATATTTAGATCACCAATAATTAGAACATTTTCATGATCTCTAATACATGCCAGAAACTGATTAAGCGAGTTTAAAAATGGTGTTATATTGGAAGTGCTCGGTGATCGGTATATAGTTAGAACAGTAACGCTATTTTCTATTTCAAGTTTAAGACAATTTGAGTGAGTTATTGTGATTTCCTTTATAGAGTATTGTATATGATTTTTTATGTATATAATAACGCCATCATTTTGTAATTGGTTATTCTGAGTACTGTATTGATTATAGTTTTTTATGTTTTTAGGAATATAGTTATCTCTGATGCAGCATTCGCTCAGAATAATCAAGTCAAAGTCTGAGTCAAGTTCTGTAAGTAGTATCATTAGTTCATTGAAATTTTTGTTCATGCTTCTGATATTCATGGAAAATATTTTTAGGTTGGATTTATTTAGGGTTTTTTGAACTTCTACAGAACTACTTGTTTCGATACATGGAATCTGCGACAAATTGTCTAAAATATTATTTATATTATCTTCCATTTTTTAAATTGGTGTAGGGTGTTGGTAGCTAAACTTTGGATGAGGACTAGAAGCTGAACAAAACTTGGCGAGCAATTTAGAAAACAAGTTGTATGTAGAGTTTTTACTGTTGGCAATGTTAGAAAATAATGTTGATGTTTCAAAGCAATAGAAATAGGAATAGTATCTTTTACCGGATTCTTGATTCTGACACTAGTACAATATATGTGATACCTCAAAACAAGTACAATAAAAAAATAATAATACGATACAATAAAAGTTTTATACATGATAATTTTAGAACTATAATTGTGATGAATTTGGTGAGAGTAGTGCCAGTGTCTCCGCATTAGAAACACGAATTGCAGGTGTTCCGATATCTCTACGTACGTAGATCTGCCCTGATTTGATCCACGAATACTTAAAAAAAATTTCCTTTGTAGCTTTGCGGGCCAGGTACCACAAGTGGTTAGCACGAAATGTCAGGTGTTCCGCAACGTAGACTGGTGAGCTTGGTCCGGCAATCCCTAAGTTCAGAGTGTTGAGCTTCTCCTCGGGACTGGATGCTTGTTTGTGGAAGGCTTTTATATCCGATAGTAATTGTTCTCGATCGCGATTCGAGGTCAGTTTAAAAACAATAGGTCCATTTTTGTGTTTTTGTGTCCTGTAGGACGCTTCAATGTTTGAAGTATTTACTTTTGATTGAATGGTTTGGCATATATTGTGGAATATATTTTTCAAACTTTCTCCCTTTATTTCGGGTATTCCCCTCACCTCTATATTTTTGGCTCTTGCCGACCTTTCGACATTTTCAAGCTGGCCTTCTAGTAGGTCAATTCGGGATTCTAAAGAGGAATTTTGTTTTGTTAACACCATATTTTAATCTCTTAATAATATAAAGAAAGACGCTATCCGCCTCTTTCTGTTTGTGCGCTTAGTTCTTCTATACCATGCACGGATTAAACACTAAATTAACGGATTTTGATAATCTCTAAATAATATAAAGAAAGTCGCTATCCGCCTCTGTCTGTTTGTGCGCTTAGTTCTTCTATACCATGCACGGATTAAACACTAAATTAACGGATTTTGATAATCTCTTAATAATATAAAGAAAGACGCTATCCGCCTCTGTCTGTTTGTGCGCTTAGTTCTTCTATACCATGCACGGATTAAACACTAAATTAACGGATTTTGATAATCTCTTAATAATATAAAGAAAGACGCTATCCGCCTCTGTCTGTTTGTGCGCTTAGTTCTTCTATACCATGCACGGATTAAGCACTAAATTAACGGATTTTGATAATCTCTAAATAATATAAAGAAAGTCGCTATTCGCCTCTGTCTGTTTGTGCGCTTAGTTCTTCTATACCATGCACGGATTAAACACTAAACTACGTAACGGATTTTGATAATCTCTAAATAATATAAAGAAAGTCGCTATCCGCCTCTGTCTGTTTGTGCGCTTAGTTCTTCTATACCATGCACGGATTAAACACTAAACTACGTAACGGATTTTGATAATCTCTAAATAATATAAAGAAAGTCGCTATCCGCCTCTGTGTGTTTGTGCGCTTAGTTCTTCTATACCATGCACGGATTAAACACTAAATTAACGGATTTTGATAATCTCTTAATAATATAAAGAAAGAAGCTATCCGCCTCTTTCTGTTTGTGCGCTTAGTTCTTCTATACCATGCACGGATTAAACACTAAATTAACGGATTTTGATAATCTCTAAATAATATAAAGAAAGTCGCTATCCGCCTCTGTCTATTTGTGCGCTTAGTTCTTCTATACCATGCACGGATTAAACACTAAATTAACGGATTTTGATAATCTCTTAATAATATAAAGAAAGACGCTATCCGCCTCTTTCTGTTTGTGCGCTTAGTTCTTCTATACCATGCACAGATTAAACACTAAATTAACGGATTTTGATAATCTCTAAATAATATAAAGAAAGTCGCTATCCGCCTCTGTCTGTTTGTGCGCTTAGTTCTTCTATACCATGCACGGATTAAACACTAAACTACGTAACGGATTTTGATAATCTCTAAATAATATAAAGAAAGACGCTATCCGCCTCTGTCTGTTTGTGCGCTTAGTTCTTCTATACCATGCACGGGTTAAACACTAAATTAACGGATTTTGATAATCTCTTAATAATATAAAAAAAGACGCTATCCGCCTCTGTCTGTTTGTGCGCTTAGTTCTTCTATACCATGCACGGATTAAACACTAAATTAACGGATTTTGATAATCTCTTAATAATATAAAGAAAGACGCTATCCGCCTCTGACTGTTTGTGCGCTTAGTTCTTCTATACCATGCACGGGTTAAACACTAAATTAACGGATTTTGATAATCTCTTAATAATATAAAAAAAGACGCTATCCGCCTCTGTCTGTTTGTGCGCTTAGTTCTTCTATACCATGCACGGATTAAACACTAAATTAACGGATTTTGATAATCTCTTAATAATATAAAGAAAGACGCTATTCGCCTCTTTCTGTTTGTGCGCTTAGTTCTTCTATACCATGCACGGATTAAACACTAAACTACGTAACGGATTTTGATAATCTCTAAATAATATAAAGAAAGTCGCTATCCGCCTCTGTCTGTTTGTGCGCTTAGTTCTTCTATACCATGCACGGATTAAACGCTAAATTAACGGATTTTGATAATCTCTAAATAATATAAAGAAAGACGCTATCCGCCTCTGTCTGTTTGTGCGCTTAGTTCTTCTATACCATGCACGGATTAAACACTAAACTACGTAACGGATTTTGATAATCTCTAAATAATATAAAGAAAGTCGCTATCCGCCTCTGTCTGTTTGTGCGCTTAGTTCTTCTATACCATGCACGGATTAAACACTAAATTAACGGATTTTGATAATCTCTAAATAATATAAAGAAAGTCGCTATCCGCCTCTGTCTGTTTGTGCGCTTAGTTCTTCTATACCATGCACGGATTAAACACTAAACTACGTAACGGATTTTGATAATCTCTAAATAATATAAAGAAAGTCGCTATCCGCCTCTGTCTGTTTGTGCGCTTAGTTCTTCTATACCATGCACGGATTAAACACTAAATTACCGGATTTTGATAATCTCTTAATAATATAAAGAAAGACGCTATCCGCCTCTTTCTGTTTGTGCGCTTAGTTCTTCTATACCATGCACGGGTTTAACACTAAATTAACGGATTTTGATAATCTCTTAATAATATAAAGAAAGACGCTATCCGCCTCTGACTGTTTGTGCGCTTAGTTCTTCTATACCATGCACGGGTTAAACACTAAATTAACGGATTTTGATAATCTCTTAGTAATATAAAGAAAGTCGCTATCCGCCTCTGTCTGTTTGTGCGCTTAGTTCTTCTATACCATGCACGGATTAAACACTAAATTAACGGATTTTGATAATCTCTTAATAATATAAAGAAAGACGCTATCCGCCTTTTTCTGTTTGTGCGCTTAGTTCTTCTTTACCATGCACGGATTAATCACCAAATTAACGGATTTTGATAATCTCTAAATAATATAAAGAATGTCGCTATCCGCCTCTGTCTGTTTGTGCGCTTAGTTCTTCTATACCATGCACGGATTAAACACTAAATTAACGGATTTTGATAATCTCTTAGTAATATAAAGAAAGACGCTATCCGCCTCTTCCTGTTTGTGCGCTTAGTTCTTCTTTACCATGCACGGATTAATCACCAAATTAACGGATTTTGATAATCTCTAAATAATATAAAGAATGTCGCTATCCGCCTCTGTCTGTTTGTGCGCTTAGTTCTTCTATACCATGCACGGATTAAACACTAAATTAACGGATTTTGATAATCTCTTAGTAATATAAAGAAAGACGCTATCCGCCTCTGTCTGTTTGTGCGCTTAGTTCTTCTATACCATGCACGGATTAAACACTAAATTAACGGATTTCGATAATCTCTTAATAATATAAAGAAAGACGCTATCCGCCTCTTTCTGTTTGTGCGCTTAGTTCTTCTATACCATGCACGGATTAAACACTAAATTAACGGATTTTGATAATCTCTAAATAATATAAAGAAAGTCGCTATCCGCCTCTGTCTGTTTGTGCGCTTAGTTCTTCTATACCATGCACGGATTAAACACTAAATTAACGGATTTTGATAATCTCTTAGTAATATAAAGAAAGACGCTATCCGCCTCTTCCTGTTTGTGCGCTTAGTTCTTCTATACCATGCACGGATTAAATACTAAATTAACGGATTTTTATAATCTCTAAATAATATAAAGAAAGTCGCTATCCGCCTCTGTCTGTTTGTGCGCTTAGTTCTTCTATACCATGCACGGATTAAACACTAAATTAACGGATTTTGATAATCTCTAAATAATATAAAGAAAGTCGCTATCCGCCTCTGTCTGTTTGTGCGCTTAGTTCTTCTATACCATGCACGGATTAAACACTAAATTAACGGATTTTGATAATCTCTTAGTAATATAAAGAAAGACGCTATCCGCCTCTTCCTGTTTGTGCGCTTAGTTCTTCTATACCATGCACGGATTAAATACTAAATTAACGGATTTTTATAATCTCTAAATAATATAAAGAAAGTCGCTATCCGCCTCTGTCTGTTTGTGCGCTTAGTTCTTCTATACCATGCACGGATTAAACACTAAATTAACGGATTTTGATAATCTCTTAATAATATAAAGAAAGTCGCTATCCGCCTCTGTCTGTTTGTGCGCTTAGTTCTTCTATACCATGCACGGATTAAACACTAAATTAACGGATTTTGATAATCTCTTAATAATATAAAGAAATACGCTATCCGCCTCTTTCTGTTTGTGCGCTTAGTTCTTCTATACCATGCACGGATTAAACACTAAATTAACGGATTTTGATAATCTCTAAATAATATAAAGAAAGTCGCTATCCGCCTCTGTCTGTTTGTGCGCTTAGTTCTTCTATACCATGCACGGATTAAAGACTAAACTACGTAACGGATTTTGATAATCTCTAAATAATATAAAGAAAGTCGCTATCCGCCTCTGTCTGTTTGTGCGCTTAGTTCTTCTATACCATGCACGGATTAAACACTAAATTAACGGATTTTGATAATCTCTTAATAATATAAAGAAAGACGCTATCCGCCTCTTTCTGTTTGTGCGCTTAGTTCTTCTTTACCATGCACGGATTAATCACCAAATTAACGGATTTTGATAATCTCTAAATAATATAAAGAATGTCGCTATCCGCCTCTGTCTGTTTGTGCGCTTAGTTCTTCTATACCATGCACGGATTAAACACTAAATTAACGGATTTCGATAATCTCTTAATAATATAAAGAAAGACGCTATCCGCCTCTTTCTGTTTGTGCGCTTAGTTCTTCTATACCATGCACGGATTAAACACTAAATTAACGGATTTTGATAATCTCTAAATAATATAAAGAAAGTCGCTATCCGCCTCTGTCTGTTTGTGCGCTTAGTTCTTCTATACCATGCACGGATTAAACACTAAATTAACGGATTTTGATAATCTCTAAATAATATAAAGAAAGTCGCTATCCGCCTCTGTCTGTTTGTGCGCTTAGTTCTTCTATACCATGCACGGATTAAACACTAAATTAACGGATTTTGATAATCTCTTAATAATATAAAGAAAGACGCTATCCGCCTCTTTCTGTTTGTGCGCTTAGTTCTTCTATACCATGCACGGATTAAACACTAAATTAACGGATTTTGATAATCTCTTAATAATATAAAGAAAGACGCTATCCGCCTCTTTCTGTTTGTGCGCTTAGTTCTTCTATACCATGCACGGATTAAACACTAAATTAACGGATTTTGATAATCTCTTAATAATATAAAGAAAGACGCTATCCGCCTCTTTCTGTTTGTGCGCTTAGTTCTTCTATACCATGCACGGATTAAACACTAAATTAACGGATTTTGATAATCTCTAAATAATATAAAGAAAGTCGCTATCCGCCTCTGTCTGTTTGTGCGCTTAGTTCTTCTATACCATGCACGGATTAAACACTAAATTAACGGATTTTGATAATCTCTAAATAATATAAAGAAAGTCGCTATCCGCCTCTGTCTGTTTGTGCGCTTAGTTCTTCTATACCATGCACGGATTAAACACTAAATTAACGGATTTTGATAATCTCTTAATAATATAAAGAAAGACGCTATCCGCCTCTTTCTGTTTGTGCGCTTAGTTCTTCTATACCATGCACGGATTAAACACTAAATTAACGGATTTTGATAATCTCTAAATAATATAAAGAAAGTCGCTATCCGCCTCTGTCTGTTTGTGCGCTTAGTTCTTCTATACCATGCACGGATTAAACACTAAACTACGTAACGGATTTTGATAATCTCTAAATAATATAAAGAAAGTCGCTATCCGCCTCTGTGTGTTTGTGCGCTTAGTTCTTCTATACCATGCACGGATTAAACACTAAATTAACGGATTTTGATAATCTCTTAGTAATATAAAGAAAGACGCTATCCGCCTCTTTCTGTTTGTGCGCTTAGTTCTTCTATACCATGCACGGATTAAACACTAAATTAACGGATTTTGATAATCTCTAAATAATATAAAGAAAGTCGCTATCCGCCTCTGTCTATTTGTGCGCTTAGTTCTTCTATACCATGCACGGATTAAACACTAAATTAACGGATTTTGATAATCTCTTAATAATATAAAGAAAGACGCTATCCGCCTCTTTCTGTTTGTGCGCTTAGTTCTTCTATACCATGCACAGATTAAACACTAAATTAACGGATTTTGATAATCTCTAAATAATATAAAGAAAGTCGCTATCCGCCTCTGTCTGTTTGTGCGCTTAGTTCTTCTATACCATGCACGGATTAAACACTAAACTACGTAACGGATTTTGATAATCTCTAAATAATATAAAGAAAGACGCTATCCGCCTCTGTCTGTTTGTGCGCTTAGTTCTTCTATACCATGCACAGATTAAACACTAAATTAACGGATTTTGATAAACTCTAAATAATATAAAGAAAGTCGCTATCCGCCTCTGTCTGTTTGTGCGCTTAATTCTTCTATACCATGCACGGATTAAACACTAAATTAACGGATTTCGATAATCTCTTAATAATATAAAGAAAGACGCTATCCGCCTCTTTCTGTTTGTGCGCTTAGTTCTTCTATACCATGCACGGATTAAACACTAAATTAACGGATTTCGATAATCTCTTAATAATATAAAGAAAGACGCTATCCGCCTCTTTCTGTTTGTGCGCTTAGTTCTTCTATACCATGCACGGATTAAACACTAAATTAACGGATTTTGATAATCTCTTAATAATATAAAGAAAGACGCTATCCGCCTCTGTCTGTTTGTGCGCTTAGTTCTTCTATACCATGCACGGATTAAACACTAAATTAACGGATTTTGATAATCTCTTAATAATATAAAGAAAGACGCTATCCGCCTCTGTCTGTTTGTGCGCTTAGTTCTTCTATACCATGCACGGATTAAACACTAAATTAACGGATTTTGATAATCTCTTAATAATGTAAAGAAAGACGCTATCCGCCTCTTTCTGTTTGTGCGCTTAGTTCTTCTATACCATGCACGGATTAAACACTAAATTAACGGATTTTGATAATCTCTTAATAATATAAAGAAAGACGCTATCCGCCGCTTTCTGTTTGTGCGCTTAGTTCTTCTATACCATGCACGGATTAAACACTAAATTAACGGATTTTGATAATCTCTAAATAATATAAAGAAAGTCGCTATCCGCCTCTGTCTGTTTGTGCGCTTAGTTCTTCTATACCATGCACGGATTAAACACTAAATTAACGGATTTTGATAATCTCTTAATAATATAAAGAAAGACGCTATCCGCCTCTGTCTGTTTGTGCGCTTAGTTCTTCTATACCATGCACGGATTAAACACTAAATTAACGGATTTTGATAATCTCTAAATAATATAAAGAAAGTCGCTATCCGCCTCTGTCTGTTTGTGCGCTTAGTTCTTCTATAACATGCACGGATTAAACACTAAATTAACGGATTTTGATAATCTCTTAATTATATAAAGAAAGACGCTATCCGCCTCTTTCTGTTTGTGCGCTTAGTTCTTCTATACCATGCACGGATTAAACACTAAACTACGTAACGGATTTTGATAATCTCTAAATAATATAAAGAAAGTCGCTATCCGCCTCTGTCTGTTTGTGCGCTTAGTTCTTCTATACCATGCACGGATTAAACACTAAATTACCGGATTTTGATAATCTCTTAATAATATAAAGAAAGACGCTATCCGCCTCTTTCTGTTTGTGCGCTTAGTTCTTCTATACCATGCACGGGTTTAACACTAAATTAACGGATTTTGATAATCTCTTAATAATATAAAGAAAGACGCTATCCGCCTCTGACTGTTTGTGCGCTTAGTTCTTCTATACCATGCACGGGTTAAACACTAAATTAACGGATTTTGATAATCTCTTAGTAATATAAAGAAAGACGCTATCCGCCTCTGTCTGTTTGTGCGCTTAGTTCTTCTATACCATGCACGGATTAAACACTAAATTAACGGATTTCGATAATCTCTTAATAATATAAAGAAAGACGCTATCCGCCTCTTTCTGTTTGTGCGCTTAGTTCTTCTATACCATGCACGGATTAAACACTAAATTAACGGATTTTGATAATCTCTAAATAATATAAAGAAAGTCGCTATCCGCCTCTGTCTGTTTGTGCGCTTAGTTCTTCTATACCATGCACGGATTAAACACTAAATTAACGGATTTTGATAATCTCTTAGTAATATAAAGAAAGATGCTATCCGCCTCTTCCTGTTTGTGCGCTTAGTTCTTCTATACAATGCACGGATTAAATACTAAATTAACGGATTTTTATAATCTCTAAATAATATAAAGAAAGTCGCTATCCGCCTCTGTCTGTTTGTGCGCTTAGTTCTTCTATACCATGCACGGATTAAACACTAAATTAACGGATTTTGATAATCTCTAAATAATATAAAGAAAGTCGCTATCCGCCTCTGTCTGTTTGTGCGCTTAGTTCTTCTATACCATGCACGGATTAAACACAAAATTAACGGATTTTGATAATCTCTTAGTAATATAAAGAAAGACGCTATCCGCCTCTTCCTGTTTGTGCGCTTAGTTCTTCTATACCATGCACGGATTAAATACTAAATTAACGGATTTTTATAATCTCTAAATAATATAAAGAAAGTCGCTATCCGCCTCTGTCTGTTTGTGCGCTTAGTTCTTCTATACCATGCACGGATTAAACACTAAATTAACGGATTTTGATAATCTCTTAATAATATAAAGAAAGTCGCTATCCGCCTCTGTCTGTTTGTGCGCTTAGTTCTTCTATACCATGCACGGATTAAACACTAAATTAACGGATTTTGATAATCTCTTAATAATATAAAGAAATACGCTATCCGCCTCTTTCTGTTTGTGCGCTTAGTTCTTCTATACCATGCACGGATTAAACACTAAATTAACGGATTTTGATAATCTCTAAATAATATAAAGAAAGTCGCTATCCGCCTCTGTCTGTTT
Source organism: Hesperophylax consimilis (assembly GCF_061612785.1). Lineage (NCBI taxonomy): Eukaryota > Metazoa > Arthropoda > Insecta > Trichoptera > Limnephilidae > Hesperophylax > Hesperophylax consimilis. Next base: position 20,910,874 of record NC_142854.1, on the reverse strand, counting down.
GTGCGCTTAGTTCTTCTATACCATGCACGGATTAAAGACTAAACTACGTAACGGATTTTGATAATCTCTAAATAATATAAAGAAAGTCGCTATCCGCCTCTGTCTGTTTGTGCGCTTAGTTCTTCTATACCATGCACGGATTAAACACTAAAAAAACGGATTTTGATAATCTCTTAATAATATAAAGAAAGACGCTATCCGCCTTTTTCTGTTTGTGCGCTTAGTTCTTCTTTACCATGCACGGATTAATCACCAAATTAACGGATTTTGATAATCTCTAAATAATATAAAGAATGTCGCTATCCGCCTCTGTCTGTTTGTGCGCTTAGTTCTTCTATACCATGCACGGATTAAACACTAAATTAACGGATTTTGATAATCTCTTAGTAATATAAAGAAAGACGCTATCCGCCTCTTCCTGTTTGTGCGCTTAGTTCTTCTTTACCATGCACGGATTAATCACCAAATTAACGGATTTTGATAATCTCTAAATAATATAAAGAATGTCGCTATCCGCCTCTGTCTGTTTGTGCGCTTAGTTCTTCTATACCATGCACGGATTAAACACTAAATTAACGGATTTTGATAATCTCTTAGTAATATAAAGAAAGACGCTATCCGCCTCTGTCTGTTTGTGCGCTTAGTTCTTCTATACCATGCACGGATTAAAAACTAAATTAACGGATTTCGATAATCTCTTAATAATATAAAGAAAGACGCTATCCGCCTCTTTCTGTTTGTGCGCTTAGTTCTTCTATACCATGCACGGATTAAACACTAAATTAACGGATTTTGATAATCTCTAAATAATATAAAGAAAGTCGCTATCCGCCTCTGTCTGTTTGTGCGCTTAGTTCTTCTATACCATGCACGGATTAAACACTAAATTAACGGATTTTGATAATCTCTTAGTAATATAAAGAAAGACGCTATCCGCCTCTTCCTGTTTGTGCGCTTAGTTCTTCTATACCATGCACGGATTAAATACTAAATTAACGGATTTTTATAATCTCTAAATAATATAAAGAAAGTCGCTATCCGCCTCTGTCTGTTTGTGCGCTTAGTTCTTCTATACCATGCACGGATTAAACACTAAATTAACGGATTTTGATAATCTCTAAATAATATAAAGAAAGTCGCTATCCGCCTCTGTCTGTTTGTGCGCTTAGTTCTTCTATACCATGCACGGATTAAACACTAAATTAACGGATTTTGATAATCTCTTAGTAATATAAAGAAAGACGCTATCCGCCTCTTCCTGTTTGTGCGCTTAGTTCTTCTATACCATGCACGGATTAAATACTAAATTAACGGATTTTTATAATCTCTAAATAATATAAAGAAAGTCGCTATCCGCCTCTGTCTGTTTGTGCGCTTAGTTCTTCTATACCATGCACGGATTAAACACTAAATTAACGGATTTTGATAATCTCTTAATAATATAAAGAAAGTCGCTATCCGCCTCTGTCTGTTTGTGCGCTTAGTTCTTCTATACCATGCACGGATTAAACACTAAATTAACGGATTTTGATAATCTCTTAATAATATAAAGAAATACGCTATCCGCCTCTTTCTGTTTGTGCGCTTAGTTCTTCTATACCATGCACGGATTAAACACTAAATTAACGGATTTTGATAATCTCTAAATAATATAAAGAAAGTCGCTATCCGCCTCTGTCTGTTTGTGCGCTTAGTTCTTCTATACCATGCACGGATTAAAGACTAAACTACGTAACGGATTTTGATAATCTCTAAATAATATAAAGAAAGTCGCTATCCGCCTCTGTCTGTTTGTGCGCTTAGTTCTTCTATACCATGCACGGATTAAACACTAAATTAACGGATTTTGATAATCTCTTAATAATATAAAGAAAGACGCTATCCGCCTCTTTCTGTTTGTGCGCTTAGTTCTTCTTTACCATGCACGGATTAATCACCAAATTAACGGATTTTGATAATCTCTAAATAATATAAAGAATGTCGCTATCCGCCTCTGTCTGTTTGTGCGCTTAGTTCTTCTATACCATGCACGGATTAAACACTAAATTAACGGATTTCGATAATCTCTTAATAATATAAAGAAAGACGCTATCCGCCTCTTTCTGTTTGTGCGCTTAGTTCTTCTATACCATGCACGGATTAAACACTAAATTAACGGATTTTGATAATCTCTAAATAATATAAAGAAAGTCGCTATCCGCCTCTGTCTGTTTGTGCGCTTAGTTCTTCTATACCATGCACGGATTAAACACTAAATTAACGGATTTTGATAATCTCTAAATAATATAAAGAAAGTCGCTATCCGCCTCTGTCTGTTTGTGCGCTTAGTTCTTCTATACCATGCACGGATTAAACACTAAATTAACGGATTTTGATAATCTCTTAATAATATAAAGAAAGACGCTATCCGCCTCTTTCTGTTTGTGCGCTTAGTTCTTCTATACCATGCACGGATTAAACACTAAATTAACGGATTTTGATAATCTCTTAATAATATAAAGAAAGACGCTATCCGCCTCTTTCTGTTTGTGCGCTTAGTTCTTCTATACCATGCACGGATTAAACACTAAATTAACGGATTTTGATAATCTCTTAATAATATAAAGAAAGACGCTATCCGCCTCTTTCTGTTTGTGCGCTTAGTTCTTCTATACCATGCACGGATTAAACACTAAATTAACGGATTTTGATAATCTCTAAATAATATAAAGAAAGTCGCTATCCGCCTCTGTCTGTTTGTGCGCTTAGTTCTTCTATACCATGCACGGATTAAACACTAAATTAACGGATTTTGATAATCTCTAAATAATATAAAGAAAGTCGCTATCCGCCTCTGTCTGTTTGTGCGCTTAGTTCTTCTATACCATGCACGGATTAAACACTAAATTAACGGATTTTGATAATCTCTTAATAATATAAAGAAAGACGCTATCCGCCTCTTTCTGTTTGTGCGCTTAGTTCTTCTTTACCATGCACGGATTAATCACCAAATTAACGGATTTTGATAATCTCTAAATAATATAAAGAATGTCGCTATCCGCCTCTGTCTGTTTGTGCGCTTAGTTCTTCTATACCATGCACGGATTAAACACTAAATTAACGGATTTCGATAATCTCTTAATAATATAAAGAAAGACGCTATCCGCCTCTTTCTGTTTGTGCGCTTAGTTCTTCTATACCATGCACGGATTAAACACTAAATTAACGGATTTCGATAATCTCTTAATAATATAAAGAAAGACGCTATCCGCCTCTTTCTGTTTGTGCGCTTAGTTCTTCTATACCATGCACGGATTAAACACTAAATTAACGGATTTTGATAATCTCTTAATAATATAAAGAAAGACGCTATCCGCCTCTGTCTGTTTGTGCGCTTAGTTCTTCTATACCATGCACGGATTAAACACTAAATTAACGGATTTTGATAATCTCTTAATAATATAAAGAAAGACGCTATCCGCCTCTGTCTGTTTGTGCGCTTAGTTCTTCTATACCATGCACGGATTAAACACTAAATTAACGGATTTTGATAATCTCTTAATAATGTAAAGAAAGACGCTATCCGCCTCTTTCTGTTTGTGCGCTTAGTTCTTCTATACCATGCACGGATTAAACACTAAATTAACGGATTTTGATAATCTCTTAATAATATAAAGAAAGACGCTATCCGCCGCTTTCTGTTTGTGCGCTTAGTTCTTCTATACCATGCACGGATTAAACACTAAATTAACGGATTTTGATAATCTCTAAATAATATAAAGAAAGTCGCTATCCGCCTCTGTCTGTTTGTGCGCTTAGTTCTTCTATACCATGCACGGATTAAACACTAAATTAACGGATTTTGATAATCTCTTAATAATATAAAGAAAGACGCTATCCGCCTCTGTCTGTTTGTGCGCTTAGTTCTTCTATACCATGCACGGATTAAACACTAAATTAACGGATTTTGATAATCTCTAAATAATATAAAGAAAGTCGCTATCCGCCTCTGTCTGTTTGTGCGCTTAGTTCTTCTATAACATGCACGGATTAAACACTAAATTAACGGATTTTGATAATCTCTTAATTATATAAAGAAAGACGCTATCCGCCTCTTTCTGTTTGTGCGCTTAGTTCTTCTATACCATGCACGGATTAAACACTAAATAAACGGATTTTGATAATCTCTAAATAATATAAAGAAAGTCGCTATCCGCCTCTGTCTGTTTGTGCGCTTAGTTCTTCTATACCATGCACGGATTAAACACTAAACTACGTAACGGATTTTGTTAATCTCTAAATAATATAAAGAAAGTCGCTATCCGCCTCTGTCTGTTTGTGCGCTTAGTTCTTCTATACCATGCACGGATTAAACACTAAATTAACGGATTTTGATAATCTCTTAATAATATAAAGAAAGACGCTATCCGCCTCTTTCTGTTTGTGCGCTTAGTTCTTCTATACCATGCACGGATTAAACACTAAATTAACGGATTTTGATAATCTCTTAATAATATAAAGAAATACGCTATCCGCCTCTTTCTGTTTGTGCGCTTAGTTCTTCTATACCATGCACGGATTAAACACTAAATTAACGGATTTTGATAATCTCTAAATAATATAAAGAAAGTCGCTATCCGCCTCTGTCTGTTTGTGCGCTTAGTTCTTCTATACCATGCACGGATTAAAGACTAAACTACGTAACGGATTTTGATAATCTCTAAATAATATAAAGAAAGTCGCTATCCGCCTCTGTCTGTTTGTGCGCTTAGTTCTTCTATACCATGCACGGATTAAACACTAAATTAACGGATTTTGATAATCTCTTAATAATATAAAGAAAGACGCTATCCGCCTCTTTCTGTTTGTGCGCTTAGTTCTTCTTTACCATGCACGGATTAATCACCAAATTAACGGATTTTGATAATCTCTAAATAATATAAAGAATGTCGCTATCCGCCTCTGTCTGTTTGTGCGCTTAGTTCTTCTATACCATGCACGGATTAAACACTAAATTAACGGATTTCGATAATCTCTTAATAATATAAAGAAAGACGCTATCCGCCTCTTTCTGTTTGTGCGCTTAGTTCTTCTATACCATGCACGGATTAAACACTAAATTAACGGATTTTGATAATCTCTAAATAATATAAAGAAAGTCGCTATCCGCCTCTGTCTGTTTGTGCGCTTAGTTCTTCTATACCATGCACGGATTAAACACTAAACTACGTAACGGATTTTGATAATCTCTAAATAATATAAAGAAAGTCGCTATCCGCCTCTGTCTGTTTGTGCGCTTAGTTCTTCTATACCATGCACGGATTAAACACTAAATTAACGGATTTTGATAATCTCTAAATAATATAAAGAAAGTCGCTATCCGCCTCTGTCTGTTTGTGCGCTTAGTTCTTCTATACCATGCACGGATTAAACACTAAATTAACGGATTTTGATAATCTCTTAATAATATAAAGAAAGACGCTATCCGCCTCTTTCTGTTTGTGCGCTTAGTTCTTCTATACCATGCACGGATTAAACACTAAATTAACGGATTTTGATAATCTCTAAATAATATAAAGAAAGACGCTATCCGCCTCTGTCTGTTTGTGCGCTTAGTTCTTCTATACCATGCACGGATTAAACACTAAATTAACGGATTTTGATAATCTCTTAATAATATAAAGAAAGACGCTATCCGCCTCTTTCTGTTTGTGCGCTTAGTTCTTCTTTACCATGCACGGATTAATCACCAAATTAACGGATTTTGATAATCTCTAAATAATATAAAGAATGTCGCTATCCGCCTCTGTCTGTTTGTGCGCTTAGTTCTTCTATACCATGCACGGATTAAACACTAAATTAACGGATTTCGATAATCTCTTAATAATATAAAGAAAGACGCTATCCGCCTCTTTCTGTTTGTGCGCTTAGTTCTTCTATACCATGCACGGATTAAACACTAAATTAACGGATTTCGATAATCTCTTAATAATATAAAGAAAGACGCTATCCGCCTCTTTCTGTTTGTGCGCTTAGTTCTTCTATACCATGCACGGATTAAACACTAAATTAACGGATTTTGATAATCTCTTAATAATATAAAGAAAGACGCTATCCGCCTCTGTCTGTTTGTGCGCTTAGTTCTTCTATACCATGCACGGATTAAACACTAAATTAACGGATTTTGATAATCTCTTAATAATATAAAGAAAGACGCTATCCGCCTCTGTCTGTTTGTGCGCTTAGTTCTTCTATACCATGCACGGATTAAACACTAAATTAACGGATTTTGATAATCTCTTAATAATGTAAAGAAAGACGCTATCCGCCTCTTTCTGTTTGTGCGCTTAGTTCTTCTATACCATGCACGGATTAAACACTAAATTAACGGATTTTGATAATCTCTTAATAATATAAAGAAAGACGCTATCCGCCGCTTTCTGTTTGTGCGCTTAGTTCTTCTATACCATGCACGGATTAAACACTAAATTAACGGATTTTGATAATCTCTAAATAATATAAAGAAAGTCGCTATCCGCCTCTGTCTGTTTGTGCGCTTAGTTCTTCTATACCATGCACGGATTAAACACTAAATTAACGGATTTTGATAATCTCTAAATAATATAAAGAAAGTCGCTATCCGCCTCTGTCTGTTTGTGCGCTTAGTTCTTCTATACCATGCACGGATTAAACACTAAACTAGGTAACGGATTTTGATAATCTCTAAATAATATAAAGAAAGACGCTATCCGCCTCTGTCTGTTTGTGCGCTTAGTTCTTCTATACCATGCACGGATTAAACACTAAATTAACGGATTTTGATAATCTCTAAATAATATAAAGAAAGTCGCTATCCGCCTCTGTCTGTTTGTGCGCTTAGTTCTTCTATACCATGCACGGATTAAACACTAAATTAACGGATTTTGATAATCTCTTAATAATATAAAGAAAGACGCTATCCGCCTCTTTCTGTTTGTGCGCTTAGTTCTTCTATACCATGCACGGGTTTAACACTAAATTAACGGATTTTGATAATCTCTTAATAATATAAAGAAAGACGCTATCCGCCTCTGACTGTTTGTGCGCTTAGTTCTTCTATACCATGCACGGGTTAAACACTAAATTAACGGATTTTGATAATCTCTTAATAATATAAAAAAAGACGCTATCCGCCTCTGTCTGTTTGTGCGCTTAGTTCTTCTATACCATGCACGGATTAAACACTAAATTAACGGATTTTGATAATCTCTTAATAATATAAAGAAAGACGCTATTCGCCTCTTTCTGTTTGTGCGCTTAGTTCTTCTATACCATGCACGGATTAAACACTAAATTAACGGATTTTGATAATCTCTTAATAATATAAAGAAAGACGCTATCCGCCTCTTTCTGTTTGTGCGCTTAGTTCTTCTATACCATGCACGGGTTTAACACTAAATTAACGGATTTTGATAATCTCTTAATAATATAAAGAAAGACGCTATCCGCCTCTGACTGTTTGTGCGCTTAGTTCTTCTATACCATGCACGGGTTAAACACTAAATTAACGGATTTTGATAATCTCTTAGTAATATAAAGAAAGACGCTATCCGCCTCTGTCTGTTTGTGCGCTTAGTTCTTCTATACCATGCACGGATTAAACACTAAATTAACGGATTTCGATAATCTCTTAATAATATAAAGAAAGACGCTATCCGCCTCTTTCTGTTTGTGCGCTTAGTTCTTCTATACCATGCACGGATTAAACACTAAATTAACGGATTTTGATAATCTCTAAATAATATAAAGAAAGTCGCTATCCGCCTCTGTCTGTTTGTGCGCTTAGTTCTTCTATACCATGCACGGATTAAACACTAAATTAACGGATTTTGATAATCTCTTAGTAATATAAAGAAAGACGCTATCCGCCTCTTCCTGTTTGTGCGCTTAGTTCTTCTATACCATGCACGGATTAAATACTAAATTAACGGATTTTTATAATCTCTAAATAATATAAAGAAAGTCGCTATCCGCCTCTGTCTGTTTGTGCGCTTAGTTCTTCTATACCATGCACGGATTAAACACTAAATTAACGGATTTTGATAATCTCTAAATAATATAAAGAAAGTCGCTATCCGCCTCTGTCTGTTTGTGCGCTTAGTTCTTCTATACCATGCACGGATTAAACACTAAATTAACGGATTTTGATAATCTCTTAGTAATATAAAGAAAGACGCTATCCGCCTCTTCCTGTTTGTGCGCTTAGTTCTTCTATACCATGCACGGATTAAATACTAAATTAACGGATTTTTATAATCTCTAAATAATATAAAGAAAGTCGCTATCCGCCTCTGTCTGTTTGTGCGCTTAGTTCTTCTATACCATGCACGGATTAAACACTAAATTAACGGATTTTGATAATCTCTTAATAATATAAAGAAAGTCGCTATCCGCCTCTGTCTGTTTGTGCGCTTAGTTCTTCTATACCATGCACGGATTAAACACTAAATTAACGGATTTTGATAATCTCTTAATAATATAAAGAAATACGCTATCCGCCTCTTTCTGTTTGTGCGCTTAGTTCTTCTATACCATGCACGGATTAAACACTAAATTAACGGATTTTGATAATCTCTAAATAATATAAAGAAAGTCGCTATCCGCCTCTGTCTGTTTGTGCGCTTAGTTCTTCTATACCATGCACGGATTAAAGACTAAACTACGTAACGGATTTTGATAATCTCTAAATAATATAAAGAAAGTCGCTATCCGCCTCTGTCTGTTTGTGCGCTTAGTTCTTCTATACCATGCACGGATCAAACACTAAACTACGTAACGGATTTTGATAATCTCTAAATAATATAAAGAAAGTCGCTATCCGCCTCTGTCTGTTTGTGCGCTTAGTTCTTCTATACCATGCACGGATTAAACACTAAACTACGTAACGGATTTTGATAATCTCTAAATAATATAAAGAAAGTCGCTATCCGCCTCTGTCTGTTTGTGCGCTTAGTTCTTCTATACCATGCACGGATTAAACACTAAATTAACGGATTTTGATAATCTCTTAATAATATAAAGAAAGACGCTATCCGCCTCTTTCTGTTTGTGCGCTTAGTTCTTCTTTACCATGCACGGATTAATCACCAAATTAACGGATTTTGATAATCTCTAAATAATATAAAGAATGTCGCTATCCGCCTCTGTCTGTTTGTGCGCTTAGTTCTTCTATACCATGCACGGATTAAACACTAAATTAACGGATTTCGATAATCTCTTAATAATATAAAGAAAGACGCTATCCGCCTCTTTCTGTTTGTGCGCTTAGTTCTTCTATACCATGCACGGATTAAACACTAAATTAACGGATTTTGATAATCTCTAAATAATATAAAGAAAGTCGCTATCCGCCTCTGTCTGTTTGTGCGCTTAGTTCTTCTATACCATGCACGGATTAAACACTAAACTACGTAACGGATTTTGATAATCTCTAAATAATATAAAGAAAGTCGCTATCCGCCTCTGTCTGTTTGTGCGCTTAGTTCTTCTATACCATGCACGGATTAAACACTAAATTAACGGATTTTGATAATCTCTAAATAATATAAAGAAAGTCGCTATCCGCCTCTGTCTGTTTGTGCGCTTAGTTCTTCTATACCATGCACGGATTAAACACTAAATTAACGGATTTTGATAATCTCTTAATAATATAAAGAAAGACGCTATCCGCCTCTTTCTGTTTGTGCGCTTAGTTCTTCTATACCATGCACGGATTAAACACTAAATTAACGGATTTTGATAATCTCTAAATAATATAAAGAAAGACGCTATCCGCCTCTGTCTGTTTGTGCGCTTAGTTCTTCTATACCATGCACGGATTAAACACTAAATTAACGGATTTTGATAATCTCTTAATAATATAAAGAAAGACGCTATCCGCCTCTTTCTGTTTGTGCGCTTAGTTCTTCTTTACCATGCACGGATTAATCACCAAATTAACGGATTTTGATAATCTCTAAATAATATAAATAATGTCGCTATCCGCCTCTGTCTGTTTGTGCGCTTAGTTCTTCTATACCATGCACGGATTAAACACTAAATTAACGGATTTCGATAATCTCTTAATAATATAAAGAAAGACGCTATCCGCCTCTTTCTGTTTGTGCGCTTAGTTCTTCTATACCATGCACGGATTAAACACTAAATTAACGGATTTCGATAATCTCTTAATAATATAAAGAAAGACGCTATCCGCCTCTTTCTGTTTGTGCGCTTAGTTCTTCTATACCATGCACGGATTAAACACTAAATTAACGGATTTTGATAATCTCTTAATAATATAAAGAAAGACGCTATCCGCCTCTGTCTGTTTGTGCGCTTAGTTCTTCTATACCATGCACGGATTAAACACTAAATTAACGGATTTTGATAATCTCTTAATAATATAAAGAAAGACGCTATCCGCCTCTGTCTGTTTGTGCGCTTAGTTCTTCTATACCATGCACGGATTAAACACTAAATTAACGGATTTTGATAATCTCTTAATAATGTAAAGAAAGACGCTATCCGCCTCTTTCTGTTTGTGCGCTTAGTTCTTCTATACCATGCACGGATTAAACACTAAATTAACGGATTTTGATAATCTCTTAATAATATAAAGAAAGACGCTATCCGCCGCTTTCTGTTTGTGCGCTTAGTTCTTCTATACCATGCACGGATTAAACACTAAATTAACGGATTTTGATAATCTCTAAATAATATAAAGAAAGTCGCTATCCGCCTCTGTCTGTTTGTGCGCTTAGTTCTTCTATACCATGCACGGATTAAACACTAAATTAACGGATTTTGATAATCTCTAAATAATATAAAGAAAGTCGCTATCCGCCTCTGTCTGTTTGTGCGCTTAGTTCTTCTATACCATGCACGGATTAAACACTAAACTAGGTAACGGATTTTGATAATCTCTAAATAATATAAAGAAAGACGCTATCCGCCTCTGTCTGTTTGTGCGCTTAGTTCTTCTATACCATGCACGGATTAAACACTAAATTAACGGATTTTGATAATCTCTAAATAATATAAAGAAAGTCGCTATCCGCCTCTGTCTGTTTGTGCGCTTAGTTCTTCTATACCATGCACGGATTAAACACTAAATTAACGGATTTTGATAATCTCTTAATAATATAAAGAAAGACGCTATCCGCCTCTTTCTGTTTGTGCGCTTAGTTCTTCTATACCATGCACGGGTTTAACACTAAATTAACGGATTTTGATAATCTCTTAATAATATAAAGAAAGACGCTATTCGCCTCTTTCTGTTTGTGCGCTTAGTTCTTCTATACCATGCACGGATTAAACACTAAATTAACGGATTTTGATAATCTCTTAATAATATAAAGAAAGACGCTATCCGCCTCTTTCTGTTTGTGCGCTTAGTTCTTCTATACCATGCACGGGTTTAACACTAAATTAACGGATTTTGATAATCTCTTAATAATATAAAGAAAGACGCTATCCGCCTCTGACTGTTTGTGCGCTTAGTTCTTCTATACCATGCACGGGTTAAACACTAAATTAACGGATTTTGATAATCTCTTAGTAATATAAAGAAAGACGCTATCCGCCTCTGTCTGTTTGTGCGCTTAGTTCTTCTATACCATGCACGGATTAAACACTAAATTAACGGATTTCGATAATCTCTTAATAATATAAAGAAAGACGCTATCCGCCTCTTTCTGTTTGTGCGCTTAGTTCTTCTATACCATGCACGGATTAAACACTAAATTAACGGATTTTGATAATCTCTAAATAATATAAAGAAAGTCGCTATCCGCCTCTGTCTGTTTGTGCGCTTAGTTCTTCTATACCATGCACGGATTAAACACTAAATTAACGGATTTTGATAATCTCTTAGTAATATAAAGAAAGACGCTATCCGCCTCTTCCTGTTTGTGCGCTTAGTTCTTCTATACCATGCACGGATTAAATACTAAATTAACGGATTTTTATAATCTCTAAATAATATAAAGAAAGTCGCTATCCGCCTCTGTCTGTTTGTGCGCTTAGTTCTTCTATACCATGCACGGATTAAACACTAAATTAACGGATTTTGATAATCTCTAAATAATATAAAGAAAGTCGCTATCCGCCTCTGTCTGTTTGTGCGCTTAGTTCTTCTATACCATGCACGGATTAAACACTAAATTAACGGATTTTGATAATCTCTTAGTAATATAAAGAAAGACGCTATCCGCCTCTTCCTGTTTGTGCGCTTAGTTCTTCTATACCATGCACGGATTAAATACTAAATTAACGGATTTTTATAATCTCTAAATAATATAAAGAAAGTCGCTATCCGCCTCTGTCTGTTTGTGCGCTTAGTTCTTCTATACCATGCACGGATTAAACACTAAATTAACGGATTTTGATAATCTCTTAATAATATAAAGAAAGTCGCTATCCGCCTCTGTCTGTTTGTGCGCTTAGTTCTTCTATACCATGCACGGATTAAACACTAAATTAACGGATTTTGATAATCTCTTAATAATATAAAGAAATACGCTATCCGCCTCTTTCTGTTTGTGCGCTTAGTTCTTCTATACCATGCACGGATTAAACACTAAACTAGGTAACGGATTTTGATAATCTCTAAATAATATAAAGAAAGACGCTATCCGCCTCTGTCTGTTTGTGCGCTTAGTTCTTCTATACCATGCACGGATTAAACACTAAATTAACGGATTTTGATAATCTCTAAATAATATAAAGAAAGTCGCTATCCGCCTCTGTCTGTTTGTGCGCTTAGTTCTTCTATACCATGCACGGATTAAACACTAAATTAACGGATTTTGATAATCTCTTAATAATATAAAGAAAGACGCTATCCGCCTCTTTCTTTTTGTGCGCTTAGTTCTTCTATACCATGCACGGGTTTAACACTAAATTAACGGATTTTGATAATCTCTTAATAATATAAAGAAAGACGCTATCCGCCTCTGACTGTTTGTGCGCTTAGTTCTTCTATACCATGCACGGGTTAAACACTAAATTAACGGATTTTGATAATCTCTTAATAATATAAAAAAAGACGCTATCCGCCTCTGTCTGTTTGTGCGCTTAGTTCTTCTATACCATGCACGGATTAAACACTAAATTAACGGATTTTGATAATCTCTTAATAATATAAAGAAAGACGCTATTCGCCTCTTTCTGTTTGTGCGCTTAGTTCTTCTATACCATGCACGGATTAAACACTAAACTAGGTAACGGATTTTGATAATCTCTAAATAATATAAAGAAAGACGCTATCCGCCTCTGTCTGTTTGTGCGCTTAGTTCTTCTATACCATGCACGGATTAAACACTAAATTAACGGATTTTGATAATCTCTAAATAATATAAAGAAAGTCGCTATCCGCCTCTGTCTGTTTGTGCGCTTAGTTCTTCTATACCATGCACGGATTAAACACTAAATTAACGGATTTTGATAATCTCTTAATAATATAAAGAAAGACGCTATCCGCCTCTTTCTGTTTGTGCGCTTAGTTCTTCTATACCATGCACGGGTTTAACACTAAATTAACGGATTTTGATAATCTCTTAATAATATAAAGAAAGACGCTATCCGCCTCTGACTGTTTGTGCGCTTAGTTCTTCTATACCATGCACGGGTTAAACACTAAATTAACGGATTTTGATAATCTCTTAATAATATAAAAAAAGACGCTATCCGCCTCTGTCTGTTTGTGCGCTTAGTTCTTCTATACCATGCACGGATTAAACACTAAATTAACGGATTTTGATAATCTCTTAATAATATAAAGAAAGACGCTATTCGCCTCTTTCTGTTTGTGCGCTTAGTTCTTCTATACCATGCACGGATTAAACACTAAATTAACGGATTTTGATAATCTCTTAATAATATAAAGAAAGACGCTATCCGCCTCTTTCTGTTTGTGCGCTTAGTTCTTCTATACCATGCACGGGTTTAACACTAAATTAACGGATTTTGATAATCTCTTAATAATATAAAGAAAGACGCTATCCGCCTCTGACTGTTTGTGCGCTTAGTTCTTCTATACCATGCACGGATTAAACACTAAATTAACGGATTTTGATAATCTCTTAATAATATAAAGAAAGACGCTATCCGCCGCTTTCTGTTTGTGCGCTTAGTTCTTCTATACCATGCACGGATTAAACACTAAATTAACGGATTTTGATAATCTCTAAATAATATAAAGAAAGTCGCTATCCGCCTCTGTCTGTTTGTGCGCTTAGTTCTTCTATACCATGCACGGATTAAACACTAAATTAACGGATTTTGATAATCTCTAAATAATATAAAGAAAGTCGCTATCCGCCTCTGTCTGTTTGTGCGCTTAGTTCTTCTATACCATGCACGGATTAAAGACTAAACTACGTAACGGATTTTGATAATCTCTAAATAATATAAAGAAAGTCGCTATCCGCCTCTGTCTGTTTGTGCGCTTAGTTCTTCTATACCATGCACGGATCAAACACTAAACTACGTAACGGATTTTGATAATCTCTAAATAATATAAAGAAAGTCGCTATCCGCCTCTGTCTGTTTGTGCGCTTAGTTCTTCTATACCATGCACGGATTAAACACTAAACTACGTAACGGATTTTGATAATCTCTAAATAATATAAAGAAAGTCGCTATCCGCCTCTGTCTGTTTGTGCGCTTAGTTCTTCTATACCATGCACGGATTAAACACTAAATTAACGGATTTTGATAATCTCTTAATAATATAAAGAAAGACGCTATCCGCCTCTTTCTGTTTGTGCGCTTAGTTCTTCTTTACCATGCACGGATTAATCACCAAATTAACGGATTTTGATAATCTCTAAATAATATAAAGAATGTCGCTATCCGCCTCTGTCTGTTTGTGCGCTTAGTTCTTCTATACCATGCACGGATTAAACACTAAATTAACGGATTTCGATAATCTCTTAATAATATAAAGAAAGACGCTATCCGCCTCTTTCTGTTTGTGCGCTTAGTTCTTCTATACCATGCACGGATTAAACACTAAATTAACGGATTTTGATAATCTCTAAATAATATAAAGAAAGTCGCTATCCGCCTCTGTCTGTTTGTGCGCTTAGTTCTTCTATACCATGCACGGATTAAACACTAAATTAACGGATTTTGATAATCTCTAAATAATATAAAGAAAGTCGCTATCCGCCTCTGTCTGTTTGTGCGCTTAGTTCTTCTATACCATGCACGGATTAAACACTAAATTAACGGATTTTGATAATCTCTTAATAATATAAAGAAAGACGCTATCCGCCTCTTTCTGTTTGTGCGCTTAGTTCTTCTATACCATGCACGGATTAAACACTAAATTAACGGATTTTGATAATCTCTAAATAATATAAAGAAAGACGCTATCCGCCTCTGTCTGTTTGTGCGCTTAGTTCTTCTATACCATGCACGGATTAAACACTAAACTACGTAACGGATTTTGATAATCTCTAAATAATATAAAGAAAGTCGCTATCCGCCTCTGTCATTTTGTGCGCTTAGTTCTTCTATACCATGCACGGATTAAACACTAAATTAACGGATTTTGATAATCTCTAAATAATATAAAGAAAGTCGCTATCCGCCTCTGTCTGTTTGTGCGCTTAGTTCTTCTATACCATGCACGGATTAAACACTCAACTACGTAACGGATTTTGATAATCTCTAAATAATATAAAGAAAGTCGCTATCCGCCTCTGTCTGTTTGTGCGCTTAGTTCTTCTATACCATGCACGGATTAAACACTAAATTAACGGATTTCGATAATCTCTTAATAATATAAAGAAAGACGCTATCCGCCTCTTTCTGTTTGTGCGCTTAGTTCTTCTATACCATGCACGGATTAAACACTAAATTAACGGATTTTGATAATCTCTAAATAATATAAAGAAAGTCGCTATCCGCCTCTGTCTGTTTGTGCGCTTAGTTCTTCTATACCATGCACGGATTAAACACTAAATTAACGGATTTTGATAATCTCTAAATAATATAAAGAAAGTCGCTATCCGCCTCTGTCTGTTTGTGCGCTTAGTTCTTCTATACCATGCACGGATTAAACACTAAATTAACGGATTTTGATAATCTCTTAATAATATAAAGAAAGACGCTATCCGCCTCTTTCTGTTTGTGCGCTTAGTTCTTCTATACCATGCACGGATTAAACACTAAATTAACGGATTTTGATAATCTCTTAATAATATAAAGAAAGACGCTATCCGCCTCTTTCTGTTTGTGCGCTTAGTTCTTCTATACCATGCACGGATTAAACACTAAATTAACGGATTTTGATAATCTCTAAATAATATAAAGAAAGACGCTATCCGCCTCTGTCTGTTTGTGCGCTTAGTTCTTCTATACCATGCACGGATTAAACACTAAACTACGTAACGGATTTTGATAATCTCTAAATAATATAAAGAAAGTCGCTATCCGCCTCTGTCATTTTGTGCGCTTAGTTCTTCTATACCATGCACGGATTAAACACTAAATTAACGGATTTCGATAATCTCTTAATAATATAAAGAAAGACGCTATCCGCCTCTTTCTGTTTGTGCGCTTAGTTCTTCTATACCATGCACGGATTAAACACTAAATTAACGGATTTTGATAATCTCTAAATAATATAAAGAAAGTCGCTATCCGCCTCTGTCTGTTTGTGCGCTTAGTTCTTCTATACCATGCACGGATTAAACACTAAATTAACGGATTTTGATAATCTCTTAATAATATAAAGAAAGACGCTATCCGCCTCTTTCTGTTTGTGCGCTTAGTTCTTCTATACCATGCACGGATTAAACACTAAATTAACGGATTTTGATAATCTCTTAATAATATAAAGAAAGACGCTATCCGCCTCTTTCTGTTTGTGCGCTTAGTTCTTCTATACCATGCACGGATTAAACACTAAATTAACGGATTTTGATAATCTCTAAATAATATAAAGAAAGTCGCTATCCGCCTCTGTCTGTTTGTGCGCTTAGTTCTTCTATACCATGCACGGATTCAACACTAAATTAACGGATTTTGATAATCTTTTAATAATATAAAGAAAGACGCTATCCGCCTCTGTCTGTTTGTGCGCTTAGTTCTTCTATACCATGCACGGATTAAACACTAAATTAACGGATTTTGATAATCTCTTAGTAATATAAAGAAAGACGCTATCCGCCTCTGTCTGTTTGTGCGCTTAGTTCTTCTATACCATGCACGGATTAAACACTAAACTACGTAACGGATTTTGATAATCTCTAAATAATATAAAGAAAGTCGCTATCCGCCTCTGTCTGTTTGTGCGCTTAGTTCTTCTATACCATGCACGGATTAAACACTAAACTACGTAACGGATTTTGATAATCTCTAAATAATATAAAGATAGTCGCTATCCGCCTCTGTCTGTTTGTGCGCTTAGTTCTTCTATACCATGCACGGATTAAACACTAAATTAACGGATTTTGATAATCTCTTAGTAATATAAAGAAAGACGCTATCCGCCTCTTTCTGTTTGTGCGCTTAGTTCTTCTATACCATGCACGGATTAAACACTAAATTAACGGATTTTGATAATCTCTAAATAATATAAAGAAAGTCGCTATCCGCCTCTGTCTGTTTGTGCGCTTAGTTCTTCTATACCATGCACGGATTAAACACTAAATTAACGCATTTTGATAATCTCTTAATAATATAAAGAAAGACGCTATCCGCCTCTTTCTGTTTGTGCGCTTAGTTCTACTATACCATGCACGGATTAAACACTAAATTAACGGATTTTGATAATCTCTAAATAATATAAAGAAAGTCGCTATCCGCCTCTGTCTGTTTGTGCGCTTAGTTCTTCTATACCATGCACGGATTAAACACTAAACTACGTAACGGATTTTGATAATCTCTAAATAATATAAAGAAAGACGCTATCCGCCTCTGTCTGTTTGTGCGCTTAGTTCTTCTATACCATGCACGGATTAAACACTAAATTAACGGATTTTGATAATCTCTAAATAATATAAAGAAAGTCGCTATCCGCCTCTGTCTGTTTGTGCGCTTAGTTCTTCTATACCATGCACGGATTAAACACTAAACTACGTAACGGATTTTGATAATCTCTAAATAATATAAAGAAAGTCGCTATCCGCCTCTGTCTTTTTGTGCGCTTAGTTCTTCTATACCATGCACGGATTAAACACTAAATTAACGGATTTTGATAATCTCTCAATAATATAAAGAAAGACGCTATCCGCCTCTTTCTGTTTGTGCGCTTAGTTCTTCTATACCATGCACGGATTAAACACTAAACTACGTAACGGATTTTGATAATCTCTAAATAATATAAAGAAAGTCGCTATCCGCCTCTGTCTGTTTGTGCGCTTAGTTCTTCTATACCATGCACGGATTAAACACTAAATTAACGGATTTTGATAATCTCTTAATAATATAAAGAAAGACGCTATCCGCCTCTTTCTGTTTGTGCGCTTAGTTCTTCTATACCATGCACGGATTAAACACTAAATTAACGGATTTTGATAATCTCTTAATAATATAAAGAAAGACGCTATCCGCCTCTGTCTGTTTGTGCGCTTAGTTCTTCTATACCATGCACGGATTAAACACTAAATTAACGGATTTTGATAATCTCTTAATAATATAAAGAAAGACGCTATCCGCCTCTGTCTGTTTGTGCGCTTAGTTCTTCTATACCATGCACGGATTAAACACTAAATTAACGGATTTTGATAATCTCTTAATAATGTAAAGAAAGACGCTATCCGCCTCTTTCTGTTTGTGCGCTTAGTTCTTCTATACCATGCACGGATTAAACACTAAATTAACGGATTTTGATAATCTCTTAATAATATAAAGAAAGACGCTATCCGCCGCTTTCTGTTTGTGCGCTTAGTTCTTCTATACCATGCACGGATTAAACACTAAATTAACGGATTTTGATAATCTCTAAATAATATAAAGAAAGTCGCTATCCGCCTCTGTCTGTTTGTGCGCTTAGTTCTTCTATACCATGCACGGATTAAACACTAAATTAACGGATTTTGATAATCTCTTAATAATATAAAGAAAGACGCTATCCGCCTCTGTCTGTTTGTGCGCTTAGTTCTTCTATACCATGCACGGATTAAACACTAAATTAACGGATTTTGATAATCTCTAAATAATATAAAGAAAGTCGCTATCCGCCTCTGTCTGTTTGTGCGCTTAGTTCTTCTATAACATGCACGGATTAAACACTAAATTAACGGATTTTGATAATCTCTTAATTATATAAAGAAAGACGCTATCCGCCTCTTTCTGTTTGTGCGCTTAGTTCTTCTATACCATGCACGGATTAAACACTAAATAAACGGATTTTGATAATCTCTAAATAATATAAAGAAAGTCGCTATCCGCCTCTGTCTGTTTGTGCGCTTAGTTCTTCTATACCATGCACGGATTAAACACTAAACTACGTCACGGATTTTGTTAATCTCTAAATAATATAAAGAAAGTCGCTATCCGCCTCTGTCTGTTTGTGCGCTTAGTTCTTCTATACCATGCACGGATTAAACACTAAATTAACGGATTTTGATAATCTCTTAATAATATAAAGAAAGACGCTATCCGCCTCTTTCTGTTTGTGCGCTTAGTTCTTCTATACCATGCACGGATTAAACACTAAATTAACGGATTTTGATAATCTCTAAATAATATAAAGAAAGTCGCTATCCGCCTCTGTCTGTTTGTGCGCTTAGTTCTTCTATACCATGCACGGATTAAACACTAAACTACGTAACGGATTTTGATAATCTCTAAATAATATAAAGAAAGTCGCTATCCGCCTCTGTCTGTTTGTGCGCTTAGTTCTTCTATACCATGCACGGATTAAACACTAAATTAACGGATTTTGATAATCTCATAATAATATAAAGAAAGACGCTATCCGCCTCTTTCTGTTTGTGCGCTTAGTTCTTCTATACCATGCACGGATTAAACACTAAATTGACTGTTTGTGCGCTTAGTTCTTCTATACCATGCACGGATTAAACACTAAATTAACGGATTTTGATAATCTCTAAATAATATAAAGAAAGTTGCTATCCGCCTCTGTCTGTTTGTGCGCTTAGTTCTTCTATACCATGCACGGATTAAACACTAAATTAACGGATTTTGATAATCTCTTAATAATATAAAGAAAGACGCTATCCGCCTCTTTCTGTTTGTGCGCTTAGTTCTTCTATACCATGCACGGATTAAACACTAAATTAACGGATTTTGATAATCTCTAAATAATATAAAGAAAGTCGCTATCCGCCTCTGTCTGTTTGTGCGCTTAGTTCTTCTATACCATGCACGGATTAAACACTAAACTACGTAACGGATTTTGATAATCTCTAAATAATATAAAGAAAGTCGCTATCCGCCTCTGTCTGTTTGTGCGCTTAGTTCTTCTATACCATGCACGGATTAAACACTAAACTACGTAACGGATTTTGATAATCTCTAAATAATATAAAGAAAGTCGCTATCCGCCTCTGTCATTTTGTGCGCTTAGTTCTTCTATACCATGCACGGATTAAACACTAAATTAACGGATTTTGATAATCTCTAAATAATATAAAGAAAGTCGCTATCCGCCTCTGTCTGTTTGTGCGCTTAGTTCTTCTATACCATGCACGGATTAAACACTCAACTACGTAACGGATTTTGATAATCTCTAAATAATATAAAGAAAGTCGCTATCCGCCTCTGTCTGTTTGTGCGCTTAGTTCTTCTATACCATGCACGGATTAAACACTAAATTAACGGATTTTGATAATCTCTTAATAATATAAAGAAAGACGCTATCCGCCTCTTTCTGTTTGTGCGCTTAGTTCTTCTATACCATGCACGGATTAAACACTAAATTAACGGATTTTTATAATCTCTTAATAATATAAAGAAAGACGCTATCCGCCTCTTTCTGTTTGTGCGCTTAGTTCTTCTATACCATGCACGGATTAAACACTAAATTAACGGATTTTGATAATCTCTAAATAATATAAAGAAAGACGCTATCCGCCTCTGTCTGTTTGTGCGCTTAGTTCTTCTATACCATGCACGGATTAAACACTAAACTACGTAACGGATTTTGATAATCTCTAAATAATATAAAGAAAGTCGCTATCCGCCTCTGTCTGTTTGTGCGCTTAGTTCTTCTATACCATGCACGGATTAAACACTAAATTAACGGATTTTGATAATCTCTAAATAATATAAAGAAAGTCGCTATCCGCCTCTGTCTGTTTGTGCGCTTAGTTCTTCTATACCATGCACGGATTAAACACTAAACTACGTAACGGATTTTGATAATCTCTAAATAATATAAAGAAAGTCGCTATCCGCCTCTGTCTGTTTGTGCGCTTAGTTCTTCTTTATCATGCACGGATTTTTTTTTTTTTTTTTTTTTTTTTTACATGCTTTTCGACTACCACACTAGACACACGCCCGTATTATGGTAGTCGAAATTTATATACATAGGTTTATATAATTATATAAATGTAATATTTGATAACTTGTTAATCTAATTTTTTATTTTTTTACATGCAATGCATGTGTATAATAGGTGACACTTTTACTGGTTCCCAGTTCAGTAGATTGCTCAAGTGTACATCAACCGTATTTTAAACTGTTGATATTAATGAGATAAAATGAACACAATCAGCAAATAAATAGGTTACTTTACTTGTTAAAATAATGAAAATAAAGTAGAAATAATGAAAATGAACTTGTTGAAATAATGAAAATAAAGATTAATTAATTAATTATTAAACTTTTTTCTTTACAGAATTGAATGAAAAAACAAAAATGACTAATAAAGAAAATGAGCTTAATTTAATGATGGCAGGCATTTCTTGATAAAGTTCCTTCCCTTTATAAATAACCAATTTTGAACACTTATGACATACAAATTGTGAGTTTTTGATTTTCTGATATCAATACTCAGCGAGTTGAATATTTTGGGAGCAATATAAGAAAACTGCCGCTGGGCGAAAGCTGTTTTCGTTTGGGGAATTTTACAATTTAGGTGTGACGAGTAACGGGTGTTAATTTTTTGTTGTGTTTTATTCACCAAGTCATTTTTCCGTATGTATATGAGAATGGTCTTAACATATAATTGTCGAATATCTAATATTCTGAGTTTTCTAAAAAGTGGTTCTGATGGGTTTGTTGGCTTACATTTGAATATTATCCTTAGTAACAGTTTTTGAATTAAAACCATGGGATGAAGAATCGTTTTTGCACAACCTCCCCATCCCACTATACCATATGTAGTAATTGATTGAAAAAGTGCAAAGTATACACATCTTAGTGTTTGTAGGTTAAGGATAGATCTGAGAGAGTAGAAAATGTAGCATAATTTGCGAAGCCTTTTTGTTGTAGAATTTATATGGGCCTCCCATCGCAGTTGATTGTCTATAATGACCCCCAAGTACTTAATTTCGTTTGATATTATAAGGTTATCGCATGAACAATTTTTGTGAGGTGATGTAGCCATGTTGAATTTCTGTGAACATGAATGTATGGTAAGTTTATGATAGTTTTGAGGGAGATTAGGTTTGCGTATGGAAAAAAGTAAGTATTTAGTTTTCTCAATATTTAGAGTGAGGAGGTTGGAATCTAACCAGTGTTTTATTTCATTTATACCATGATTTGCTTTTTCAAATGTTGAATTCAAATTTTCATCTGCAAATATTATAACCGTATCATCGGCAAAAGATATTATAGTGCCACCAGTATCCAAATTGCATAACGAGTTAATGTATATTAGAAACAGAAGTGGGCCCAACACACTGCCTTGGGGCACGCCATATGTGATTGGCAAACTTGTACTTCTATACTCTTTAGCGGAGTTAATAATAGTTGACTGGGACCTATTTGTTAGATAGCTCTCAAACCATTTAAGAGGAACACCTTTTATTCCTATCTGTGAGAGTTTTTTCAAAAGTATGTGGTGAGATACAGTGTCAAAGGCTTTAGCCAGATCCAAGAATACAGCGAGGGGCTTGCGACTTTTATCGAGGTTATCAGAAATTAATTTAGTAAAAGCTGCAATTGCATCTGATGCACTAAGACCTTTGCGGAAGCCGTATTGGTTTTTTGACAGGATTTTATTTTCTTCGAGAAACTTGTAGAGCCTTTGTTTTACTGTTTTTTCGATTATTTTAGAGATTGGACTCAGTAGAGATATTGGTCTATAGTTATTGACGATTGATCTGTCCCCTGATTTAAAGATAGGAATAATTGTTGAATGTTTTAGAGTGTTTGGGAAAAGGCCAGTTCGAAAACTTAGATTTGTGATGTATACAAGGGGCTTAGCAATGATTGGTTTAAGGTGTTTAATTAGTTTAGTGGATATATTGTCAACTCCCGTGAAGTGTGTATTTTTGAGTGAATTGATGATTTCAGTGATTTCTTGTTCTGTTGTTAGTGTGAGATTGAAAGGGTCATAGCTCAGATTATCGAGAAAGATAGTATTTGCAAGATTATTTTCAGACTTGCTATTTCTTTTTAAAATATTATTTGCTAGATCCGATCCGATTGTAGAGAAGAATTGGTTGAAGTGATTTGCGATTGTTTCTGAATTTTCGGTTGCATTTAGTGTTTTATTTGTGATGGTTATTTTATTTATGGGTGTGGTAATTTTGTCGGTGTAGCATATTTCTTTGACAATGTTCCAGATTTTTTTATTATCATTCGCAGCTTCCTCTATCTGTTTCCTATAATAATCTTCTCTGGCCGTACAGGTTATTTTTTTACAGGCATTTCTGTATCTTTTATAAAATAAGAGAGATTCGTAATCAGTGGGGTTATTTTTACAATATTTATGAAGTTTATCACGTTTGCGGATACAGTGTAAAATACCAGTAGTTATCCAAGGTTTTAGTTTAATTGTACGACTACTTTGATTGTTGTGTGTGTGGGATGTGGCATTTTTCAGATGCTTATGTAGGATGTTGATGAGAGATTCACACGCTAAGTTTGGATCGCTAATTTTGTAGAAATTTGACCAGTTTTCATTGGAAACCAGTTTGAAGAGAGTGTCATAAGAAATTTTCTTTAGTTGTATAGTGGATGCTGGTAATTTTTGAATTTTATGAGAAATGGAGGTGATAGTAGCGTAGTGATCTGTCACAGTGCACTGATATATGAGAGATTTGATATTTAGCTTACATTTGACAAAGACGTGGTCTATGCAACTGGCGGATAACTCTGAGACACGAGTAGGGGCTGTAATAGCTGGGATAAATCCTTGAAGAGTTAATAAATTTATGTAGTCGTTTGCTTGGGGATGCATTGTATTTATAATATTAATATTTAGATCACCAATAATTAGAACATTTTCATGATCTCTAATACATGCCAGAAACTGATTAAGCGAGTTTAAAAATGGTGTTATATTGGAAGTGCTCGGTGATCGGTATATAGTTAGAACAGTAACGCTATTTTCTATTTCAAGTTTAAGACAATTTGAGTGAGTTATTGTGATTTCCTTTATAGAGTATTGTATATGATTTTTTATGTATATAATAACGCCATCATTTTGTAATTGGTTATTCTGAGTACTGTATTGATTATAGTTTTTTATGTTTTTAGGAATATAGTTATCTCTGATGCAGCATTCGCTCAGAATAATCAAGTCAAAGTCTGAGTCAAGTTCTGTAAGTAGTATCATTAGTTCATTGAAATTTTTGTTCATGCTTCTGATATTCATGGAAAATATTTTTAGGTTGGATTTATTTAGGGTTTTTTGAACTTCTACAGAACTACTTGTTTCGATACATGGAATCTGCGACAAATTGTCTAAAATATTATTTATATTATCTTCCATTTTTTAAATTGGTGTAGGGTGTTGGTAGCTAAACTTTGGATGAGGACTAGAAGCTGAACAAAACTTGGCGAGCAATTTAGAAAACAAGTTGTATGTAGAGTTTTTACTGTTGGCAATGTTAGAAAATAATGTTGATGTTTCAAAGCAATAGAAATAGGAATAGTATCTTTTACCGGATTCTTGATTCTGACACTAGTACAATATATGTGATACCTCAAAACAAGTACAATAAAAAAATAATAATACGATACAATAAAAGTTTTATACATGATAATTTTAGAACTATAATTGTGATGAATTTGGTGAGAGTAGTGCCAGTGTCTCCGCATTAGAAACACGAATTGCAGGTGTTCCGATATCTCTACGTACGTAGATCTGCCCTGATTTGATCCACGAATACTTAAAAAAATTTTCCTTTGTAGCTTTGCGGGCCAGGTACCACAAGTGGTTAGCACGAAATGTCAGGTGTTCCGCAACGTAGACTGGTGAGCTTGGTCCGGCAATCCCTAAGTTCAGAGTGTTGAGCTTCTCCTCGGGACTGGATGCTTGTTTGTGGAAGGCTTTTATATCCGATAGTAATTGTTCTCGATCGCGATTCGAGGTCAGTTTAAAAACAATAGGTCCATTTTTGTGTTTTTGTGTCCTGTAGGACGCTTCAATGTTTGAAGTATTTACTTTTGATTGAATGGTTTGGCATATATTGTGGAATATATTTTTCAAACTTTCTCCCTTTATTTCGGGTATTCCCCTCACCTCTATATTTTTGGCTCTTGCCGACCTTTCGACATTTTCAAGCTGGCCTTCTAGTAGGTCAATTCGGGATTCTAAAGAGGAATTTTGTTTTGTTAACACCATATTTTAATCTCTTAATAATATAAAGAAAGACGCTATCCGCCTCTTTCTGTTTGTGCGCTTAGTTCTTCTATACCATGCACGGATTAAACACTAAATTAACGGATTTTGATAATCTCTAAATAATATAAAGAAAGTCGCTATCCGCCTCTGTCTGTTTGTGCGCTTAGTTCTTCTATACCATGCACGGATTAAACACTAAATTAACGGATTTTGATAATCTCTTAATAATATAAAGAAAGACGCTATCCGCCTCTGTCTGTTTGTGCGCTTAGTTCTTCTATACCATGCACGGATTAAACACTAAATTAACGGATTTTGATAATCTCTTAATAATATAAAGAAAGACGCTATCCGCCTCTGTCTGTTTGTGCGCTTAGTTCTTCTATACCATGCACGGATTAAGCACTAAATTAACGGATTTTGATAATCTCTAAATAATATAAAGAAAGTCGCTATTCGCCTCTGTCTGTTTGTGCGCTTAGTTCTTCTATACCATGCACGGATTAAACACTAAACTACGTAACGGATTTTGATAATCTCTAAATAATATAAAGAAAGTCGCTATCCGCCTCTGTCTGTTTGTGCGCTTAGTTCTTCTATACCATGCACGGATTAAACACTAAACTACGTAACGGATTTTGATAATCTCTAAATAATATAAAGAAAGTCGCTATCCGCCTCTGTGTGTTTGTGCGCTTAGTTCTTCTATACCATGCACGGATTAAACACTAAATTAACGGATTTTGATAATCTCTTAATAATATAAAGAAAGAAGCTATCCGCCTCTTTCTGTTTGTGCGCTTAGTTCTTCTATACCATGCACGGATTAAACACTAAATTAACGGATTTTGATAATCTCTAAATAATATAAAGAAAGTCGCTATCCGCCTCTGTCTATTTGTGCGCTTAGTTCTTCTATACCATGCACGGATTAAACACTAAATTAACGGATTTTGATAATCTCTTAATAATATAAAGAAAGACGCTATCCGCCTCTTTCTGTTTGTGCGCTTAGTTCTTCTATACCATGCACAGATTAAACACTAAATTAACGGATTTTGATAATCTCTAAATAATATAAAGAAAGTCGCTATCCGCCTCTGTCTGTTTGTGCGCTTAGTTCTTCTATACCATGCACGGATTAAACACTAAACTACGTAACGGATTTTGATAATCTCTAAATAATATAAAGAAAGACGCTATCCGCCTCTGTCTGTTTGTGCGCTTAGTTCTTCTATACCATGCACAGATTAAACACTAAATTAACGGATTTTGATAAACTCTAAATAATATAAAGAAAGTCGCTATCCGCCTCTGTCTGTTTGTGCGCTTAGTTCTTCTATACCATGCACGGATTAAACACTAAATTAACGGATTTTGATAATCTCTAAATAATATAAAGAAAGTCGCTATCCGCCTCTGTCTGTTTGTGCGCTTAGTTCTTCTATACCATGCACGGATTAAACACTAAACTACGTAACGGATTTTGATAATCTCTAAATAATATAAAGAAAGTCGCTATCCGCCTCTGTCTGTTTGTGCGCTTAGTTCTTCTATACCATGCACGGATTAAACACTAAACTATGTAACGGATTTTGATAATCTCTAAATAATATAAAGAAAGTCGCTATCCGCCTCTGTGTGTTTGTGCGCTTAGTTCTTCTATACCATGCACGGATTAAACACTAAATTAACGGATTTTGATAATCTCTTAATAATATAAAGAAAGACGCTATCCGCCTCTGTCTGTTTGTGCGCTTAGTTCTTCTATACCATGCACGGATTAAACACTAAATTAACGGATTTTGATAATCTCTAAATAATATAAAGAAAGTCGCTATCCGCCTCTGTCTGTTTGTGCGCTTAGTTCTTCTATACCATGCACGGATTAAACACTAAACTACGTAACGGATTTTGATAATCTCTAAATAATATAAAGAAAGTCGCTATCCGCCTCTGTCTGTTTGTGCGCTTAGTTCTTCTATACCATGCACGGATTAAACACTAAACTACGTAACGGATTTTGATAATCTCTAAATAATATAAAGAAAGTCGCTATCCGCCTCTGTGTGTTTGTGCGCTTAGTTCTTCTATACCATGCACGGATTAAACACTAAATTAACGGATTTTGATAATCTCTTAATAATATAAAGAAAGACGCTATCCGCCTCTTTCTGTTTGTGCGCTTAGTTCTTCTATACCATGCACGGATTAAACACTAAATTAACGGATTTTGATAATCTCTAAATAATATAAAGAAAGTCGCTATCCGCCTCTGTCTATTTGTGCGCTTAGTTCTTCTATACCATGCACGGATTAAACACTAAATTAACGGATTTTGATAATCTCTTAATAATATAAAGAAAGACGCTATCCGCCTCTTTCTGTTTGTGCGCTTAGTTCTTCTATACCATGCACAGATTAAACACTAAATTAACGGATTTTGATAATCTCTAAATAATATAAAGAAAGTCGCTATCCGCCTCTGTCTGTTTGTGCGCTTAGTTCTTCTATACCATGCACGGATTAAACACTAAACTACGTAACGGATTTTGATAATCTCTAAATAATATAAAGAAAGACGCTATCCGCCTCTGTCTGTTTGTGCGCTTAGTTCTTCTATACCATGCACAGATTAAACACTAAATTAACGGATTTTGATAAACTCTAAATAATATAAAGAAAGTCGCTATCCGCCTCTGTCTGTTTGTGCGCTTAGTTCTTCTATACCATGCACGGATTAAACACTAAATTAACGGATTTTGATAATCTCTAAATAATATAAAGAAAGTCGCTATCCGCCTCTGTCTGTTTGTGCGCTTAGTTCTTCTATACCATGCACGGATTAAACACTAAACTACGTAACGGATTTTGATAATCTCTAAATAATATAAAGAAAGTCGCTATCCGCCTCTGTCTGTTTGTGCGCTTAGTTCTTCTATACCATGCATGGATTAAACACTAAATTAACGGATTTTGATAATCTCTTAATAATATAAAGAAAGACGCTATCCGCCTCTTTCTGTTTGTGCGCTTAGTTCTTCTATACCATGCACGGATTAAACACTAAACTACGTAACGGATTTTGATAATCTCTAAATAATATAAAGAAAGTCGCTATCCGCCTCTGTCTGTTTGTGCGCTTAGTTCTTCTATACCATGCACGGATTAAACACTAAATTAACGGATTTTGATAATCTCTAAATAATATAAAGAAAGTCGCTATCCGCCTCTGTCTGTTTGTGCGCTTAGTTCTTCTATACCATGCACGGATTAAACACTAAATTAACGGATTTTGATAATCTCTTAATAATATAAAGAAAGACGCTATCCGCCTCTGTCTGTTTGTGCGCTTAGTTCTTCTATACCATGCACGGATTAAACACTAAATTAACGGATTTTGATAATCTCTAAATATTATAAAGAAAGTCGCTATCCGCCTCTGTCTGTTTGTGCGCTTAGTTCTTCTATACCATTCACGGATTAAACACTAAACTACGTAACGGATTTTGATAATCTCTAAATAATATAAAGAAAGACGCTATCCGCCTCTGTCTGTTTGTGCGCTTAGTTCTTCTATACCATGCACGGATTAAACACTAAATTAACGGATTTTGATAATCTCTTAATAATATAAAGAAAGACGCTATCCGCCTCTGTCTGTTTGTGCGCTTAGTCCTTCTATACCATGCACGGATTAAACACTAAATTAACGGATTTGGATAATCTCTAAATAATATAAAGAAAGTCGCTATCCGCCTCTGTCTGTTTGTGCGCTTAGTTCTTCTATACCATGCACGGATTAAACACTAAATTAACGGATTTTGATAATCTCTAAATAATATAAAGAAAGTCGCTATCCGCCTCTGTCTGTTTGTGCGCTTAGTTCTTCTATACCATGCACGGATTAAACACTAAATTAACGGATTTTGATAATCTCTAAATAATATAAAGAAAGACGCTATCCGCCTCTGTCTGTTTGTGCGCTTAGTTCTTCCATACCATGCACGGATTAAACACTAAATTAACGGATTTTGATAATCTCTAAATAATATAAAGAAAGTCGCTATCCGCCTCTGTCTGTTTGTGCGCTTAGTTCTTCTATACCATGCACGGATTAAACACTAAATTAACGGATTTTGATAATCTCTTAATAATATAAAGAAAGACGCTATCCGCCTCTTTCTGATTGTGCGCTTAGTTCTTCTATACCATGCACGGATTAAACACTAAATTAACGGATTTTGATAATCTCTAAATAATATAAAGAAATTTGCTATCCGCCTCTGTCTGTTTGTGCGCTTAGTTCTTCTATACCATGCACGGATTAAACACTAAACTACGTAACGGATTTTGATAATCTCTAAATAATATAAAGAAAGTCGCTATCCGCCTCTGTCTGTTTGTGCGCTTAGTTCTTCTATACCATGCACGGATTAAACACTAAATTAACGGATTTTGATAATCTCTAAATAATATAAAGAAAGTCGCTATCCGCCTCTGTCTGTTTGTGCGCTTAGTTCTTCTATACCATGCACGGATTAAACACTAAATTAACGGATTTTGATAATCTCTTAATAATATAAAGAAAGACGCTATCCGCCTCTTTCTGTTTGTGCGCTTAGTTCTTCTATACCATGCACGGATAAAACACTAAATTAACGGATTTTGATAATCTCTAAATAATATAAAGAAAGTCGCTATCCGCCTCTGTCTGTTTGTGCGCTTAGTTCTTCTATACCATGCACGGATTAAACACTAAACTACGTAACGGATTTTTATAATCTCTAAATAATATAAAGAAAGTCGCTATCCGCCTCTGTCTGTTTGTGCGCTTAGTTCTTCTATACCATACACGGATTAAACACTAAATTAACGGATTTTGATAATCTCTAAATAATATAAAGAAAGTCGCTATCCGCCTCTGTCTGTTTGTGCGCTTAGTTCTTCTATACCATGCACGGATTAAACACTAAACTACGTAACGGATTTTGATAATCTCTAAATAATATAAAGAAAGTCGCTATCCGCCTCTGTCTGTTTGTGCGCTTAGTTCTTCTATACCATGCACAGATTAAACACTAAATTAACGGATTTTGATAATCTCTAAATAATATAAAGAAAGTCGCTATCCGCCTCTGTCTGTTTGTGCGCTTAGTTCTTCTATACCATGCACGGATTAAACACTAAATTAACGGATTTTGATAATCTCTTAATAATATAAAGAAAGACGCTATCCGCCTCTTTCTGTTTGTGCGCTTAGTTCTTCTATACCATGCACGGATTAAACACTAAATTAACGGATTTGGATAATCTCTAAATAATATAAAGAAAGTCGCTATCCGCCTCTGTCTGTTTGTGCGCTTAGTTCTTCTATACCATACACGGATTAAACACTAAATTAACGGATTTTGATAATCTCTTAATAATATAAAGAAAGACGCTATCCGCCTCTGTCTGTTTGTGCGCTTAGTTCTTCTATACCATGCACGGATTAAACACTAAATTAACGGATTTTTATAATCTCTAAATAATATAAAGAAAGTCGCTATCCGCCTCTGTCTTTTTGTGCGCTTAGTTCTTCTATACCATGCACGGATTAAACACTAAACTACGTAACGGATTTTGATAATCTCTAAATAATATAAAGAAAGTCGCTATCCGCCTCTGCCTGTTTGTGCGCTTAGTTCTTCTATACCATGCACGGATTAAACACTAAATTAACGGATTTTGATAATCTCTTAATAATATAAAGAAAGACGCTATCCGCCTCTTTCTGTTTGTGCGCTTAGTTCTTCTATACCATGCACGGATTAAACACTAAATTAACGGATTTTGATA
The DNA here is from genome assembly GCF_061612785.1 of Hesperophylax consimilis. Lineage (NCBI taxonomy): Eukaryota > Metazoa > Arthropoda > Insecta > Trichoptera > Limnephilidae > Hesperophylax > Hesperophylax consimilis. The sequence goes on along the minus strand of NC_142854.1, from coordinate 20,879,316 downwards.
ATCTCTAAATAATATAAAGAAAGTCGCTATCCGCCTCTGTCTGTTTGTGCGCTTAGTTCTTCTATACCATGCACGGATTAAACACTAAATTAACGGATTTTGATAATCTCTTAATAATGTAAAGAAAGACGCTATCCGCCTCTTTCTGTTTGTGCGCTTAGTTCTTCTATACCATGCACGGATTAAACACTAAATTAACGGATTTTGATAATCTCTTAATAATATAAAGAAAGACGCTATCCGCCTCTTTCTGTTTGTGCGCTTAGTTCTTCTATCCATGCACGGATTAAACACTAAATTAACGGATTTTGAAAATCTCTAAATAATATAAAGAAAGTCGCTATCCGCCTCTGTCTGTTTGTGCGCTTAGTTCTTCTATACCATGCACGGATTAAACACTAAATTAACGGATTTTGATAATCTCTTAATAATATAAAGAAAGACGCTATCCGCCTCTGTCTGTTTGTGCGCTTAGTTCTTCTATACCATGCACGGATTAAACACTAAATTAACGGATTTTGATAATCTCTTAATAATATAAAGAAAGACGCTATCCGCCTCTTTCTGTTTGTGCGCTTAGTTCTTCTATACCATGCACGGATTAAACACTAAATTAACGGATTTGGATAATCTCTAAATAATATAAAGAAAGTCGCTATCCGCCTCTGTCTGTTTGTGCGCTTAGTTCTTCTATACCATACACGGATTAAACACTAAATTAACGGATTTTGATAATCTCTTAATAATATAAAGAAAGACGCTATCCGCCTCTGTCTGTTTGTGCGCTTAGTTCTTCTATACCATGCACGGATTAAACACTAAATTAACGGATTTTTATAATCTCTAAATAATATAAAGAAAGTCGCTATCCGCCTCTGTCTTTTTGTGCGCTTAGTTCTTCTATACCATGCACGGATTAAACACTAAACTACGTAACGGATTTTGATAATCTCTAAATAATATAAAGAAAGTCGCTATCCGCCTCTGCCTGTTTGTGCGCTTAGTTCTTCTATACCATGCACGGATTAAACACTAAATTAACGGATTTTGATAATCTCTTAATAATATAAAGAAAGACGCTATCCGCCTCTTTCTGTTTGTGCGCTTAGTTCTTCTATACCATGCACGGATTAAACACTAAATTAACGGATTTTGATAATCTCTAAATAATATAAAGAAAGTCGCTATCCGCCTCTGTCTGTTTGTGCGCTTAGTTCTTCTATACCATGCACGGATTAAACACTAAATTAACGGATTTTGATAATCTCTTAATAATGTAAAGAAAGACGCTATCCGCCTCTTTCTGTTTGTGCGCTTAGTTCTTCTATACCATGCACGGATTAAACACTAAATTAACGGATTTTGATAATCTCTTAATAATATAAAGAAAGACGCTATCCGCCTCTTTCTGTTTGTGCGCTTAGTTCTTCTATCCATGCACGGATTAAACACTAAATTAACGGATTTTGATAATCTCTAAATAATATAAAGAAAGTCGCTATCCGCCTCTGTCTGTTTGTGCGCTTAGTTCTTCTATACCATGCACGGATTAAACACTAAATTAACGGATTTTGATAATCTCTAAATAATATAAAGAAAGTCGCTATCCGCCTCTGTCTGTTTGTGCGCTTAGTTCTTCTATACCATGCACGGATTAAACACTAAACTACGTAACGGATTTTGATAATCTCTAAATAATATAAAGAAAGTCGCTATCCGCCTCTGTCTGTTTGTGCGCTTAGTTCTTCTATACCATGCACGGATTAAACACTAAATTAACGGATTTTGATAATCTCATAATAATATAAAGAAAGACGCTATCAGCCACTTTCTGTTTGTGCGCTTAGTTCTTCTATACCATGCACGGATTAAACACTAAATTGACGGATTTTGATAATCTCTAAATAATATAAAGAAAGTCGCTATCCGACTCTGTCTGTTTGTGCGCTTAGTTCTTCTATACCATGCACGGATTAAACACTAAATTAACGCATTTTGATAATCTCTTAATAATATAAAGAAAGACGCTATCCGCCTCTTTCTGTTTGTGCGCTTAGTTCTACTATACCATGCACGGATTAAACACTAAATTAACGGATTTTGATAATCTCTAAATAATATAAAGAAAGTCGCTATCCGCCTCTGTCTGTTTGTGCGCTTAGTTCTTCTATACCATGCACGGATTAAACACTAAACTACGTAACGGATTTTGATAATCTCTAAATAATATAAAGAAAGACGCTATCCGCCTCTGTCTGTTTGTGCGCTTAGTTCTTCTATACCATGCACGGATTAAACACTAAATTAACGGATTTTGATAATCTCTAAATAATATAAAGAAAGTCGCTATCCGCCTCTGTCTGTTTGTGCGCTTAGTTCTTCTATACCATGCACGGATTAAACACTAAACTACGTAACGGATTTTGATAATCTCTAAATAATATAAAGAAAGTCGCTATCCGCCTCTGTCTGTTTGTGCGCTTAGTTCTTCTATACCATGCACGGATTAAACACTAAACTACGTAACGGATTTTGATAATCTCTAAATAATATAAAGAAAGACGCTATCCGCCTCTGTCTGTTTGTGCGCTTAGTTCTTCTATACCATGCACGGATTAAACACTAAATTAACGGATTTTGATAATCTCTAAATAATATAAAGAAAGTCGCTATCCGCCTCTGTCTGTTTGTGCGCTTAGTTCTTCTATACCATGCACGGATTAAACACTAAATTAACGGATTTTGATAATCTCTAAATAATATAAAGAAAGTCGCTATCCGCCTCTGTCTGTTTGTGCGCTTAGTTCTTCTATACCATGCACGGATTAAACACTAAACTACGTAACGGATTTTGATAATCTCTAAATAATATAAAGAAAGTCGCTATCCGCCTCTGTCTGTTTGTGCGCTTAGTTCTTCTATACCATGCACGGATTAAACACTAAATTAACGGATTTTGATAATCTCATAATAATATAAAGAAAGACGCTATCAGCCACTTTCTGTTTGTGCGCTTAGTTCTTCTATACCATGCACGGATTAAACACTAAATTGACGGATTTTGATAATCTCTAAATAATATAAAGAAAGTCGCTATCCGACTCTGTCTGTTTGTGCGCTTAGTTCTTCTATACCATGCACGGATTAAACACTAAATTAACGCATTTTGATAATCTCTTAATAATATAAAGAAAGACGCTATCCGCCTCTTTCTGTTTGTGCGCTTAGTTCTACTATACCATGCACGGATTAAACACTAAATTAACGGATTTTGATAATCTCTAAATAATATAAAGAAAGTCGCTATCCGCCTCTGTCTGTTTGTGCGCTTAGTTCTTCTATACCATGCACGGATTAAACACTAAACTACGTAACGGATTTTGATAATCTCTAAATAATATAAAGAAAGACGCTATCCGCCTCTGTCTGTTTGTGCGCTTAGTTCTTCTATACCATGCACGGATTAAACACTAAATTAACGGATTTTGATAATCTCTAAATAATATAAAGAAAGTCGCTATCCGCCTCTGTCTGTTTGTGCGCTTAGTTCTTCTATACCATGCACGGATTAAACACTAAACTACGTAACGGATTTTGATAATCTCTAAATAATATAAAGAAAGTCGCTATCCGCCTCTGTCTGTTTGTGCGCTTAGTTCTTCTATACCATGCACGGATTAAACACTAAACTACGTAACGGATTTTGATAATCTCTAAATAATATAAAGAAAGACGCTATCCGCCTCTGTCTGTTTGTGCGCTTAGTTCTTCTATACCATGCACGGATTAAACACTAAATTAACGGATTTTGATAATCTCTAAATAATATAAAGAAAGTCGCTATCCGCCTCTGTCTGTTTGTGCGCTTAGTTCTTCTATACCATGCACGGATTAAACACTAAACTACGTAACGGATTTTGATTATCTCTAAATAATATAAAGAAAGTCGCTATCCGCCTCTGCCTGTTTGTGCGCTTAGTTCTTCTATACCATGCACGGATTAAACACTAAATTAACGGATTTTGATAATCTCTTAATAATATAAAGAAAGACGCTATCCGCCTCTTTCTGTTTGTGCGCTTAGTTCTTCTATACCATGCACGGATTAAACACTAAATTAACGGATTTTGATAATCTCTAAATAATATAAAGAAAGTCGCTATCCGCCTCTGTCTGTTTGTGCGCTTAGTTCTTCTATACCATGCACGGATTAAACACTAAATTAACGGATTTTGATAATCTCTTAATAATGTAAAGAAAGACGCTATCCGCCTCTTTCTGTTTGTGCGCTTAGTTCTTCTATACCATGCACGGATTAAACACTAAATTAACGGATTTTGATAATCTCTTAATAATATAAAGAAAGACGCTATCCGCCTCTTTCTGTTTGTGCGCTTAGTTCTTCTATCCATGCACGGATTAAACACTAAATTAACGGATTTTGATAATCTCTAAATAATATAAAGAAAGTCGCTATCCGCCTCTGTCTGTTTGTGCGCTTAGTTCTTCTATACCATGCACGGATTAAACACTAAATTAACGGATTTTGATAATCTCTTAATAATATAAAGAAAGACGCTATCCGCCTCTGTCTGTTTGTGCGCTTAGTTCTTCTATACCATGCACGGATTAAACACTAAATTAACGGATTTTGATAATCTCTTAATAATATAAAGAAAGACGCTATCCGCCTCTTTCTGTTTGTGCGCTTAGTTCTTCTATACCATGCACGGATTAAACACTAAATTAACGGATTTGGATAATCTCTAAATAATATAAAGAAAGTCGCTATCCGCCTCTGTCTGTTTGTGCGCTTAGTTCTTCTATACCATACACGGATTAAACACTAAATTAACGGATTTTGATAATCTCTTAATAATATAAAGAAAGACGCTATCCGCCTCTGTCTGTTTGTGCGCTTAGTTCTTCTATACCATGCACGGATTAAACACTAAATTAACGGATTTTTATAATCTCTAAATAATATAAAGAAAGTCGCTATCCGCCTCTGTCTTTTTGTGCGCTTAGTTCTTCTATACCATGCACGGATTAAACACTAAACTACGTAACGGATTTTGATAATCTCTAAATAATATAAAGAAAGTCGCTATCCGCCTCTGCCTGTTTGTGCGCTTAGTTCTTCTATACCATGCACGGATTAAACACTCAATTAACGGATTTTGATAATCTCTTAATAATATAAAGAAAGACGCTATCCGCCTCTTTCTGTTTGTGCGCTTAGTTCTTCTATACCATGCACGGATTAAACACTAAATTAACGGATTTTGATAATCTCTAAATAATATAAAGAAAGTCGCTATCCGCCTCTGTCTGTTTGTGCGCTTAGTTCTTCTATACCATGCACGGATTAAACACTAAATTAACGGATTTTGATAATCTCTTAATAATGTAAAGAAAGACGCTATCCGCCTCTTTCTGTTTGTGCGCTTAGTTCTTCTATACCATGCACGGATTAAACACTAAATTAACGGATTTTGATAATCTCTTAATAATATAAAGAAAGACGCTATCCGCCTCTTTCTGTTTGTGCGCTTAGTTCTTCTATCCATGCACGGATTAAACACTAAATTAACGGATTTTGATAATCTCTAAATAATATAAAGAAAGTCGCTATCCGCCTCTGTCTGTTTGTGCGCTTAGTTCTTCTATACCATGCACGGATTAAACACTAAATTAACGGATTTTGATAATCTCTAAATAATATAAAGAAAGTCGCTATCCGCCTCTGTCTGTTTGTGCGCTTAGTTCTTCTATACCATGCACGGATTAAACACTAAACTACGTAACGGATTTTGATAATCTCTAAATAATATAAAGAAAGTCGCTATCCGCCTCTGTCTGTTTGTGCGCTTAGTTCTTCTATACCATGCACGGATTAAACACTAAATTAACGGATTTTGATAATCTCATAATAATATAAAGAAAGACGCTATCAGCCACTTTCTGTTTGTGCGCTTAGTTCTTCTATACCATGCACGGATTAAACACTAAATTGACGGATTTTGATAATCTCTAAATAATATAAAGAAAGTCGCTATCCGACTCTGTCTGTTTGTGCGCTTAGTTCTTCTATACCATGCACGGATTAAACACTAAATTAACGCATTTTGATAATCTCTTAATAATATAAAGAAAGACGCTATCCGCCTCTTTCTGTTTGTGCGCTTAGTTCTACTATACCATGCACGGATTAAACACTAAATTAACGGATTTTGATAATCTCTAAATAATATAAAGAAAGTCGCTATCCGCCTCTGTCTGTTTGTGCGCTTAGTTCTTCTATACCATGCACGGATTAAACACTAAACTACGTAACGGATTTTGATAATCTCTAAATAATATAAAGAAAGACGCTATCCGCCTCTGTCTGTTTGTGCGCTTAGTTCTTCTATACCATGCACGGATTAAACACTAAATTAACGGATTTTGATAATCTCTAAATAATATAAAGAAAGTCGCTATCCGCCTCTGTCTGTTTGTGCGCTTAGTTCTTCTATACCATGCACGGATTAAACACTAAACTACGTAACGGATTTTGATAATCTCTAAATAATATAAAGAAAGTCGCTATCCGCCTCTGTCTGTTTGTGCGCTTAGTTCTTCTATACCATGCACGGATTAAACACTAAATTAACGGATTTTGATAATCTCTCAATAATATAAAGAAAGACGCTATCCGCCTCTTTCTGTTTGTGCGCTTAGTTCTTCTATACCATGCACGGATTAAACACTAAATTAACGGATTTTGATAATCTCTAAATAATATAAAGAAAGTCGCTATCCGCCTCTGTCTGTTTGTGCGCTTAGTTCTTCTATACCATGCACGGATTAAACACTAAATTAACGGATTTTGATAATCTCTTAATAATATAAAGAAAGACGCTATCCGCCTCTTTCTGTTTGTGCGCTTAGTTCTTCTATACCATGCACGGATTAAACACTAAATTAACGGATTTTGATAATCTCTAAATAATATAAAGAAAGTCGCTATCCGCCTCTGTCTGTTTGTGCGCTTTGTTCTTCTATACCATGCACGGATTAAACACTAAACTACGTAACGGATTTTGATAATCTCTAAATAATATAAAGAAAGTCGCTATCCGCCTCTGTCTGTTTGTGCGCTTAGTTCTTCTATACCATGCACGGATTAAACACTAAACTACGTAACGGATTTTGATAATCTCTAAATAATATAAAGAAAGTCGCTATCCGCCTCTGTCATTTTGTGCGCTTAGTTCTTCTATACCATGCACGGATTAAACACTAAATTAACGGATTTTGATAATCTCTAAATAATATAAAGAAAGTCGCTATCCGCCTCTGTCTGTTTGTGCGCTTAGTTCTTCTATACCATGCACGGATTAAACACTAAACTACGTAACGGATTTTCATAATCTCTAAATAATATAAAGAAAGTCGCTATCCGCCTCTGTCTGTTTGTGCGCTTAGTTCTTCTATACCATGCACGGATTAAACACTAAATTAACGGATTTTGATAATCTCTTAATAATATAAAGAAAGACGCTATCCGCCTCTTTCTGTTTGTGCGCTTAGTTCTTCTATACCATGCACGGATTAAACACTAAATTAACGGAATTTGATAATCTCTTAGTAATGTAAAGAAAGACGCTATCCGCCTCTTTCTGTTTGTGCGCTTAGTTCTTCTATACCATGCACGGATTAAACACTAAATTAACGGATTTTGATAATCTCTAAATAATATAAAGAAAGTCGCTATCCGCCTCTGTCTGTTTGTGCGCTTAGTTCTTCTATACCATGCACGGATTAAACACTAAACTACGTAACGGATTTTGATAATCTCTAAATAATATAAAGAAAGTCGCTATCCGACTCTGTCTGTTTGTGCGCTTAGTTCTTCTATACCATGCACGGATTAAACACTAAATTAACGGATTTTGATAATCTCTAAATAATATAAAGAAAGTCGCTATCCGCCTCTGTCTGTTTGTGCGCTTAGTTCTTCTATACCATGCACGGATTAAACACTAAATTAACGGATTTTGATAATCTCTAAATAATATAAAGAAAGTCGCTATCCGCCTCTGTCTGTTTGTGCGCTTAGTTCTTCTATACCATGCACGGATTAAACACTAAATTAACGGATTTTGATAATCTCTAAATAATATAAAGAAAGTCGCTATCCGCCTCTGTCTGTTTGTGCGCTCAGTTCTTCTATACCATGCACGGATTAAACACTAAATTAACGGATTTTGATAATCTCTTAATAATATAAAGAAAGACGCTATCCGCCTCTTTCTGTTTGTGCGCTTAGTTCTTCTATACCATGCACGGATTAAACACTAAATTAACGGATTTGGATAATCTCTAAATAATATAAAGAAAGTCGCTATCCGCCTCTGTCTGTTTGTGCGCTTAGTTCTTCTATACCATACACGGATTAAACACTAAATTAACGGATTTTGATAATCTCTTAATAATATAAAGAAAGACGCTATCCGCCTCTGTCTGTTTGTGCGCTTAGTTCTTCTATACCATGCACGGATTAAACACTAAATTAACGGATTTTTATAATCTCTAAATAATATAAAGAAAGTCGCTATCCGCCTCTGTCTTTTTGTGCGCTTAGTTCTTCTATACCATGCACGGATTAAACACTAAACTACGTAACGGATTTTGATAATCTCTAAATAATATAAAGAAAGTCGCTATCCGCCTCTGCCTGTTTGTGCGCTTAGTTCTTCTATACCATGCACGGATTAAACACTAAATTAACGGATTTTGATAATCTCTTAATAATATAAAGAAAGACGCTATCCGCCTCTTTCTGTTTGTGCGCTTAGTTCTTCTATACCATGCACGGATTAAACACTAAATTAACGGATTTTGATAATCTCTAAATAATATAAAGAAAGTCGCTATCCGCCTCTGTCTGTTTGTGCGCTTAGTTCTTCTATACCATGCACGGATTAAACACTAAATTAACGGATTTTGATAATCTCTTAATAATGTAAAGAAAGACGCTATCCGCCTCTTTCTGTTTGTGCGCTTAGTTCTTCTATACCATGCACGGATTAAACACTAAATTAACGGATTTTGATAATCTCTAAATAATATAAAGAAAGTCGCTATCCGCCTCTGTCTGTTTGTGCGCTTAGTTCTTCTATACCATGCACGGATTAAACACTAAACTACGTAACGGATTTTGATAATCTCTAAATAATATAAAGAAAGTCGCTATCCGCCTCTGTCTGTTTGTGCGCTTAGTTCTTCTATACCATGCACGGATTAAACACTAAATTAACGGATTTTGATAATCTCATAATAATATAAAGAAAGACGCTATCAGCCACTTTCTGTTTGTGCGCTTAGTTCTTCTATACCATGCACGGATTAAACACTAAATTGACGGATTTTGATAATCTCTAAATAATATAAAGAAAGTCGCTATCCGCCTCTGTCTGTTTGTGCGCTTAGTTCTTCTATACCATGCACGGATTAAACACTAAATTAACGGATTTTGATAATCTCTTAATAATGTAAAGAAAGACGCTATCCGCCTCTTTCTGTTTGTGCGCTTAGTTCTTCTATACCATGCACGGATTAAACACTAAATTAACGGATTTTGATAATCTCTTAATAATATAAAGAAAGACGCTATCCGCCTCTTTCTGTTTGTGCGCTTAGTTCTTCTATCCATGCACGGATTAAACACTAAATTAACGGATTTTGATAATCTCTAAATAATATAAAGAAAGTCGCTATCCGCCTCTGTCTGTTTGTGCGCTTAGTTCTTCTATACCATGCACGGATTAAACACTAAATTAACGGATTTTGATAATCTCTAAATAATATAAAGAAAGTCGCTATCCGCCTCTGTCTGTTTGTGCGCTTAGTTCTTCTATACCATGCACGGATTAAACACTAAACTACGTAACGGATTTTGATAATCTCTAAATAATATAAAGAAAGTCGCTATCCGCCTCTGTCTGTTTGTGCGCTTAGTTCTTCTATACCATGCACGGATTAAACACTAAATTAACGGATTTTGATAATCTCATAATAATATAAAGAAAGACGCTATCAGCCACTTTCTGTTTGTGCGCTTAGTTCTTCTATACCATGCACGGATTAAACACTAAATTGACGGATTTTGATAATCTCTAAATAATATAAAGAAAGTCGCTATCCGACTCTGTCTGTTTGTGCGCTTAGTTCTTCTATACCATGCACGGATTAAACACTAAATTAACGCATTTTGATAATCTCTTAATAATATAAAGAAAGACGCTATCCGCCTCTTTCTGTTTGTGCGCTTAGTTCTACTATACCATGCACGGATTAAACACTAAATTAACGGATTTTGATAATCTCTAAATAATATAAAGAAAGTCGCTATCCGCCTCTGTCTGTTTGTGCGCTTAGTTCTTCTATACCATGCACGGATTAAACACTAAACTACGTAACGGATTTTGATAATCTCTAAATAATATAAAGAAAGACGCTATCCGCCTCTGTCTGTTTGTGCGCTTAGTTCTTCTATACCATGCACGGATTAAACACTAAATTAACGGATTTTGATAATCTCTAAATAATATAAAGAAAGTCGCTATCCGCCTCTGTCTGTTTGTGCGCTTAGTTCTTCTATACCATGCACGGATTAAACACTAAACTACGTAACGGATTTTGATAATCTCTAAATAATATAAAGAAAGTCGCTATCCGCCTCTGTCTGTTTGTGCGCTTAGTTCTTCTATACCATGCACGGATTAAACACTAAACTACGTAACGGATTTTGATAATCTCTAAATAATATAAAGAAAGACGCTATCCGCCTCTGTCTGTTTGTGCGCTTAGTTCTTCTATACCATGCACGGATTAAACACTAAATTAACGGATTTTGATAATCTCTAAATAATATAAAGAAAGTCGCTATCCGCCTCTGTCTGTTTGTGCGCTTAGTTCTTCTATACCATGCACGGATTAAACACTAAACTACGTAACGGATTTTGATAATCTCTAAATAATATAAAGAAAGTCGCTATCCGCCTCTGCCTGTTTGTGCGCTTAGTTCTTCTATACCATGCACGGATTAAACACTAAATTAACGGATTTTGATAATCTCTTAATAATATAAAGAAAGACGCTATCCGCCTCTTTCTGTTTGTGCGCTTAGTTCTTCTATACCATGCACGGATTAAACACTAAATTAACGGATTTTGATAATCTCTAAATAATATAAAGAAAGTCGCTATCCGCCTCTGTCTGTTTGTGCGCTTAGTTCTTCTATACCATGCACGGATTAAACACTAAATTAACGGATTTTGATAATCTCTTAATAATGTAAAGAAAGACGCTATCCGCCTCTTTCTGTTTGTGCGCTTAGTTCTTCTATACCATGCACGGATTAAACACTAAATTAACGGATTTTGATAATCTCTTAATAATATAAAGAAAGACGCTATCCGCCTCTTTCTGTTTGTGCGCTTAGTTCTTCTATCCATGCACGGATTAAACACTAAATTAACGGATTTTGATAATCTCTAAATAATATAAAGAAAGTCGCTATCCGCCTCTGTCTGTTTGTGCGCTTAGTTCTTCTATACCATGCACGGATTAAACACTAAATTAACGGATTTTGATAATCTCTTAATAATATAAAGAAAGACGCTATCCGCCTCTGTCTGTTTGTGCGCTTAGTTCTTCTATACCATGCACGGATTAAACACTAAATTAACGGATTTTGATAATCTCTTAATAATATAAAGAAAGACGCTATCCGCCTCTTTCTGTTTGTGCGCTTAGTTCTTCTATACCATGCACGGATTAAACACTAAATTAACGGATTTGGATAATCTCTAAATAATATAAAGAAAGTCGCTATCCGCCTCTGTCTGTTTGTGCGCTTAGTTCTTCTATACCATACACGGATTAAACACTAAATTAACGGATTTTGATAATCTCTTAATAATATAAAGAAAGACGCTATCCGCCTCTGTCTGTTTGTGCGCTTAGTTCTTCTATACCATGCACGGATTAAACACTAAATTAACGGATTTTTATAATCTCTAAATAATATAAAGAAAGTCGCTATCCGCCTCTGTCTTTTTGTGCGCTTAGTTCTTCTATACCATGCACGGATTAAACACTAAACTACGTAACGGATTTTGATAATCTCTAAATAATATAAAGAAAGTCGCTATCCGCCTCTGCCTGTTTGTGCGCTTAGTTCTTCTATACCATGCACGGATTAAACACTAAATTAACGGATTTTGATAATCTCTTAATAATATAAAGAAAGACGCTATCCGCCTCTTTCTGTTTGTGCGCTTAGTTCTTCTATACCATGCACGGATTAAACACTAAATTAACGGATTTTGATAATCTCTAAATAATATAAAGAAAGTCGCTATCCGCCTCTGTCTGTTTGTGCGCTTAGTTCTTCTATACCATGCACGGATTAAACACTAAATTAACGGATTTTGATAATCTCTTAATAATGTAAAGAAAGACGCTATCCGCCTCTTTCTGTTTGTGCGCTTAGTTCTTCTATACCATGCACGGATTAAACACTAAATTAACGGATTTTGATAATCTCTTAATAATATAAAGAAAGACGCTATCCGCCTCTTTCTGTTTGTGCGCTTAGTTCTTCTATCCATGCACGGATTAAACACTAAATTAACGGATTTTGATAATCTCTAAATAATATAAAGAAAGTCGCTATCCGCCTCTGTCTGTTTGTGCGCTTAGTTCTTCTATACCATGCACGGATTAAACACTAAATTAACGGATTTTGATAATCTCTAAATAATATAAAGAAAGTCGCTATCCGCCTCTGTCTGTTTGTGCGCTTAGTTCTTCTATACCATGCACGGATTAAACACTAAACTACGTAACGGATTTTGATAATCTCTAAATAATATAAAGAAAGTCGCTATCCGCCTCTGTCTGTTTGTGCGCTTAGTTCTTCTATACCATGCACGGATTAAACACTAAATTAACGGATTTTGATAATCTCATAATAATATAAAGAAAGACGCTATCAGCCACTTTCTGTTTGTGCGCTTAGTTCTTCTATACCATGCACGGATTAAACACTAAATTGACGGATTTTGATAATCTCTAAATAATATAAAGAAAGTCGCTATCCGACTCTGTCTGTTTGTGCGCTTAGTTCTTCTATACCATGCACGGATTAAACACTAAATTAACGCATTTTGATAATCTCTTAATAATATAAAGAAAGACGCTATCCGCCTCTTTCTGTTTGTGCGCTTAGTTCTACTATACCATGCACGGATTAAACACTAAATTAACGGATTTTGATAATCTCTAAATAATATAAAGAAAGTCGCTATCCGCCTCTGTCTGTTTGTGCGCTTAGTTCTTCTATACCATGCACGGATTAAACACTAAACTACGTAACGGATTTTGATAATCTCTAAATAATATAAAGAAAGACGCTATCCGCCTCTGTCTGTTTGTGCGCTTAGTTCTTCTATACCATGCACGGATTAAACACTAAATTAACGGATTTTGATAATCTCTAAATAATATAAAGAAAGTCGCTATCCGCCTCTGTCTGTTTGTGCGCTTAGTTCTTCTATACCATGCACGGATTAAACACTAAACTACGTAACGGATTTTGATAATCTCTAAATAATATAAAGAAAGTCGCTATCCGCCTCTGTCTGTTTGTGCGCTTAGTTCTTCTATACCATGCACGGATTAAACACTAAATTAACGGATTTTGATAATCTCTCAATAATATAAAGAAAGACGCTATCCGCCTCTTTCTGTTTGTGCGCTTAGTTCTTCTATACCATGCACGGATTAAACACTAAATTAACGGATTTTGATAATCTCTAAATAATATAAAGAAAGTCGCTATCCGCCTCTGTCTGTTTGTGCGCTTAGTTCTTCTATACCATGCACGGATTAAACACTAAATTAACGGATTTTGATAATCTCTTAATAATATAAAGAAAGACGCTATCCGCCTCTTTCTGTTTGTGCGCTTAGTTCTTCTATACCATGCACGGATTAAACACTAAATTAACGGATTTTGATAATCTCTAAATAATATAAAGAAAGTCGCTATCCGCCTCTGTCTGTTTGTGCGCTTTGTTCTTCTATACCATGCACGGATTAAACACTAAACTACGTAACGGATTTTGATAATCTCTAAATAATATAAAGAAAGTCGCTATCCGCCTCTGTCTGTTTGTGCGCTTAGTTCTTCTATACCATGCACGGATTAAACACTAAACTACGTAACGGATTTTGATAATCTCTAAATAATATAAAGAAAGTCGCTATCCGCCTCTGTCATTTTGTGCGCTTAGTTCTTCTATACCATGCACGGATTAAACACTAAATTAACGGATTTTGATAATCTCTAAATAATATAAAGAAAGTCGCTATCCGCCTCTGTCTGTTTGTGCGCTTAGTTCTTCTATACCATGCACGGATTAAACACTAAACTACGTAACGGATTTTCATAATCTCTAAATAATATAAAGAAAGTCGCTATCCGCCTCTGTCTGTTTGTGCGCTTAGTTCTTCTATACCATGCACGGATTAAACACTAAATTAACGGATTTTGATAATCTCTTAATAATATAAAGAAAGACGCTATCCGCCTCTTTCTGTTTGTGCGCTTAGTTCTTCTATACCATGCACGGATTAAACACTAAATTAACGGAATTTGATAATCTCTTAGTAATGTAAAGAAAGACGCTATCCGCCTCTTTCTGTTTGTGCGCTTAGTTCTTCTATACCATGCACGGATTAAACACTAAATTAACGGATTTTGATAATCTCTAAATAATATAAAGAAAGTCGCTATCCGCCTCTGTCTGTTTGTGCGCTTAGTTCTTCTATACCATGCACGGATTAAACACTAAACTACGTAACGGATTTTGATAATCTCTAAATAATATAAAGAAAGTCGCTATCCGACTCTGTCTGTTTGTGCGCTTAGTTCTTCTATACCATGCACGGATTAAACACTAAATTAACGGATTTTGATAATCTCTAAATAATATAAAGAAAGTCGCTATCCGCCTCTGTCTGTTTGTGCGCTTAGTTCTTCTATACCATGCACGGATTAAACACTAAATTAACGGATTTTGATAATCTCTAAATAATATAAAGAAAGTCGCTATCCGCCTCTGTCTGTTTGTGCGCTTAGTTCTTCTATACCATGCACGGATTAAACACTAAATTAACGGATTTTGATAATCTCTAAATAATATAAAGAAAGTCGCTATCCGCCTCTGTCTGTTTGTGCGCTCAGTTCTTCTATACCATGCACGGATTAAACACTAAATTAACGGATTTTGATAATCTCTTAATAATATAAAGAAAGACGCTATCCGCCTCTTTCTGTTTGTGCGCTTAGTTCTTCTATACCATGCACGGATTAAACACTAAATTAACGGATTTGGATAATCTCTAAATAATATAAAGAAAGTCGCTATCCGCCTCTGTCTGTTTGTGCGCTTAGTTCTTCTATACCATACACGGATTAAACACTAAATTAACGGATTTTGATAATCTCTTAATAATATAAAGAAAGACGCTATCCGCCTCTGTCTGTTTGTGCGCTTAGTTCTTCTATACCATGCACGGATTAAACACTAAATTAACGGATTTTTATAATCTCTAAATAATATAAAGAAAGTCGCTATCCGCCTCTGTCTTTTTGTGCGCTTAGTTCTTCTATACCATGCACGGATTAAACACTAAACTACGTAACGGATTTTGATAATCTCTAAATAATATAAAGAAAGTCGCTATCCGCCTCTGCCTGTTTGTGCGCTTAGTTCTTCTATACCATGCACGGATTAAACACTAAATTAACGGATTTTGATAATCTCTTAATAATATAAAGAAAGACGCTATCCGCCTCTTTCTGTTTGTGCGCTTAGTTCTTCTATACCATGCACGGATTAAACACTAAATTAACGGATTTTGATAATCTCTAAATAATATAAAGAAAGTCGCTATCCGCCTCTGTCTGTTTGTGCGCTTAGTTCTTCTATACCATGCACGGATTAAACACTAAATTAACGGATTTTGATAATCTCTTAATAATGTAAAGAAAGACGCTATCCGCCTCTTTCTGTTTGTGCGCTTAGTTCTTCTATACCATGCACGGATTAAACACTAAATTAACGGATTTTGATAATCTCTAAATAATATAAAGAAAGTCGCTATCCGCCTCTGTCTGTTTGTGCGCTTAGTTCTTCTATACCATGCACGGATTAAACACTAAACTACGTAACGGATTTTGATAATCTCTAAATAATATAAAGAAAGTCGCTATCCGCCTCTGTCTGTTTGTGCGCTTAGTTCTTCTATACCATGCACGGATTAAACACTAAATTAACGGATTTTGATAATCTCATAATAATATAAAGAAAGACGCTATCAGCCACTTTCTGTTTGTGCGCTTAGTTCTTCTATACCATGCACGGATTAAACACTAAATTGACGGATTTTGATAATCTCTAAATAATATAAAGAAAGTCGCTATCCGACTCTGTCTGTTTGTGCGCTTAGTTCTTCTATACCATGCACGGATTAAACACTAAATTAACGCATTTTGATAATCTCTTAATAATATAAAGAAAGACGCTATCCGCCTCTTTCTGTTTGTGCGCTTAGTTCTACTATACCATGCACGGATTAAACACTAAATTAACGGATTTTGATAATCTCTAAATAATATAAAGAAAGTCGCTATCCGCCTCTGTCTGTTTGTGCGCTTAGTTCTTCTATACCATGCACGGATTAAACACTAAACTACGTAACGGATTTTGATAATCTCTAAATAATATAAAGAAAGTCGCTATCCGCCTCTGTCTGTTTGTGCGCTTAGTTCTTCTATACCATGCACGGATTAAACACTAAATTAACGGATTTTGATAATCTCTCAATAATATAAAGAAAGACGCTATCCGCCTCTTTCTGTTTGTGCGCTTAGTTCTTCTATACCATGCACGGATTAAACACTAAATTAACGGATTTTGATAATCTCTAAATAATATAAAGAAAGTCGCTATCCGCCTCTGTCTGTTTGTGCGCTTAGTTCTTCTATACCATGCACGGATTAAACACTAAATTAACGGATTTTGATAATCTCTTAATAATATAAAGAAAGACGCTATCCGCCTCTTTCTGTTTGTGCGCTTAGTTCTTCTATACCATGCACGGATTAAACACTAAATTAACGGATTTTGATAATCTCTCAATAATATAAAGAAAGTCGCTATCCGCCTCTGTCTGTTTGTGCGCTTAGTTCTTCTATACCATGCACGGATTAAACACTAAACTACGTAACGGATTTTGATAATCTCTAAATAATATAAAGAAAGTCGCTATCCGCCTCTGTCTGTTTGTGCGCTTAGTTCTTCTATACCATGCACGGATTAAACACTAAATTAACGGATTTTGATAATCTCATAATAATATAAAGAAAGACGCTATCAGCCACTTTCTTTTTGTGCGCTTAGTTCTTCTATACCATGCACGGATTAAACACTAAATTAACGGATTTTGATAATCTCTCAATAATATAAAGAAAGTCGCTATCCGCCTCTGTCTGTTTGTGCGCTTAGTTCTTCTATACCATGCACGGATTAAACACTAAACTACGTAACGGATTTTGATAATCTCTAAATAATATAAAGAAAGTCGCTATCCGCCTCTGTCTGTTTGTGCGCTTAGTTCTTCTATACCATGCACGGATTAAACACTAAACTACGTAACGGATTTTGATAATCTCTAAATAATATAAAGAAAGTCGCTATCCGCCTCTGTCATTTTGTGCGCTTAGTTCTTCTATACCATGCACGGATTAAACACTAAATTAACGGATTTTGATAATCTCTAAATAATATAAAGAAAGTCGCTATCCGCCTCTGTCTGTTTGTGCGCTTAGTTCTTCTATACCATGCACGGATTAAACACTAAACTACGTAACGGATTTTGATAATCTCTAAATAATATAAAGAAAGTCGCTATCCGCCTCTGTCATTTTGTGCGCTTAGTTCTTCTATACCATGCACGGATTAAACACTAAATTAACGGATTTTGATAATCTCTAAATAATATAAAGAAAGTCGCTATCCGCCTCTGTCTGTTTGTGCGCTTAGTTCTTCTATACCATGCACGGATTAAACACTAAACTACGTAACGGATTTTCATAATCTCTAAATAATATAAAGAAAGTCGCTATCCGCCTCTGTCTGTTTGTGCGCTTAGTTCTTCTATACCATGCACGGATTAAACACTAAATTAACGGATTTTGATAATCTCTTAATAATATAAAGAAAGACGCTATCCGCCTCTTTCTGTTTGTGCGCTTAGTTCTTCTATACCATGCACGGATTAAACACTAAATTAACGGAATTTGATAATCTCTTAGTAATGTAAAGAAAGACGCTATCCGCCTCTTTCTGTTTGTGCGCTTAGTTCTTCTATACCATGCACGGATTAAACACTAAATTAACGGATTTTGATAATCTCTAAATAATATAAAGAAAGTCGCTATCCGCCTCTGTCTGTTTGTGCGCTTTGTTCTTCTATACCATGCACGGATTAAACACTAAACTACGTAACGGATTTTGATAATCTCTAAATAATATAAAGAAAGTCGCTATCCGCCTCTGTCTGTTTGTGCGCTTAGTTCTTCTATACCATGCACGGATTAAACACTAAACTACGTAACGGATTTTGATAATCTCTAAATAATATAAAGAAAGTCGCTATCCGCCTCTGTCATTTTGTGCGCTTAGTTCTTCTATACCATGCACGGATTAAACACTAAATTAACGGATTTTGATAATCTCTAAATAATATAAAGAAAGTCGCTATCCGCCTCTGTCTGTTTGTGCGCTTAGTTCTTCTATACCATGCACGGATTAAACACTAAACTACGTAACGGATTTTCATAATCTCTAAATAATATAAAGAAAGTCGCTATCCGCCTCTGTCTGTTTGTGCGCTTAGTTCTTCTATACCATGCACGGATTAAACACTAAATTAACGGATTTTGATAATCTCTTAATAATATAAAGAAAGACGCTATCCGCCTCTT
The DNA here is from genome assembly GCF_061612785.1 of Hesperophylax consimilis. Classification (NCBI taxonomy): domain Eukaryota; kingdom Metazoa; phylum Arthropoda; class Insecta; order Trichoptera; family Limnephilidae; genus Hesperophylax; species Hesperophylax consimilis. The sequence goes on along the minus strand of NC_142854.1, from coordinate 20,860,208 downwards.
TCTGTTTGTGCGCTTAGTTCTTCTATACCATGCACGGATTAAACACTAAATTAACGGAATTTGATAATCTCTTAGTAATGTAAAGAAAGACGCTATCCGCCTCTTTCTGTTTGTGCGCTTAGTTCTTCTATACCATGCACGGATTAAACACTAAATTAACGGATTTTGATAATCTCTAAATAATATAAAGAAAGTCGCTATCCGCCTCTGTCTGTTTGTGCGCTTAGTTCTTCTATACCATGCACGGATTAAACACTAAACTACGTAACGGATTTTGATAATCTCTAAATAATATAAAGAAAGTCGCTATCCGACTCTGTCTGTTTGTGCGCTTAGTTCTTCTATACCATGCACGGATTAAACACTAAATTAACGGATTTTGATAATCTCTAAATAATATAAAGAAAGTCGCTATCCGCCTCTGTCTGTTTGTGCGCTTAGTTCTTCTATACCATGCACGGATTAAACACTAAATTAACGGATTTTGATAATCTCTAAATAATATAAAGAAAGTCGCTATCCGCCTCTGTCTGTTTGTGCGCTTAGTTCTTCTATACCATGCACGGATTAAACACTAAATTAACGGATTTTGATAATCTCTAAATAATATAAAGAAAGTCGCTATCCGCCTCTGTCTGTTTGTGCGCTCAGTTCTTCTATACCATGCACGGATTAAACACTAAATTAACGGATTTTGATAATCTCTTAATAATATAAAGAAAGACGCTATCCGCCTCTTTCTGTTTGTGCGCTTAGTTCTTCTATACCATGCACGGATTAAACACTAAATTAACGGATTTGGATAATCTCTAAATAATATAAAGAAAGTCGCTATCCGCCTCTGTCTGTTTGTGCGCTTAGTTCTTCTATACCATACACGGATTAAACACTAAATTAACGGATTTTGATAATCTCTTAATAATATAAAGAAAGACGCTATCCGCCTCTGTCTGTTTGTGCGCTTAGTTCTTCTATACCATGCACGGATTAAACACTAAATTAACGGATTTTTATAATCTCTAAATAATATAAAGAAAGTCGCTATCCGCCTCTGTCTTTTTGTGCGCTTAGTTCTTCTATACCATGCACGGATTAAACACTAAACTACGTAACGGATTTTGATAATCTCTAAATAATATAAAGAAAGTCGCTATCCGCCTCTGCCTGTTTGTGCGCTTAGTTCTTCTATACCATGCACGGATTAAACACTAAATTAACGGATTTTGATAATCTCTTAATAATATAAAGAAAGACGCTATCCGCCTCTTTCTGTTTGTGCGCTTAGTTCTTCTATACCATGCACGGATTAAACACTAAATTAACGGATTTTGATAATCTCTAAATAATATAAAGAAAGTCGCTATCCGCCTCTGTCTGTTTGTGCGCTTAGTTCTTCTATACCATGCACGGATTAAACACTAAATTAACGGATTTTGATAATCTCTTAATAATGTAAAGAAAGACGCTATCCGCCTCTTTCTGTTTGTGCGCTTAGTTCTTCTATACCATGCACGGATTAAACACTAAATTAACGGATTTTGATAATCTCTAAATAATATAAAGAAAGTCGCTATCCGCCTCTGTCTGTTTGTGCGCTTAGTTCTTCTATACCATGCACGGATTAAACACTAAACTACGTAACGGATTTTGATAATCTCTAAATAATATAAAGAAAGTCGCTATCCGCCTCTGTCTGTTTGTGCGCTTAGTTCTTCTATACCATGCACGGATTAAACACTAAATTAACGGATTTTGATAATCTCATAATAATATAAAGAAAGACGCTATCAGCCACTTTCTGTTTGTGCGCTTAGTTCTTCTATACCATGCACGGATTAAACACTAAATTGACGGATTTTGATAATCTCTAAATAATATAAAGAAAGTCGCTATCCGACTCTGTCTGTTTGTGCGCTTAGTTCTTCTATACCATGCACGGATTAAACACTAAATTAACGCATTTTGATAATCTCTTAATAATATAAAGAAAGACGCTATCCGCCTCTTTCTGTTTGTGCGCTTAGTTCTACTATACCATGCACGGATTAAACACTAAATTAACGGATTTTGATAATCTCTAAATAATATAAAGAAAGTCGCTATCCGCCTCTGTCTGTTTGTGCGCTTAGTTCTTCTATACCATGCACGGATTAAACACTAAACTACGTAACGGATTTTGATAATCTCTAAATAATATAAAGAAAGTCGCTATCCGCCTCTGTCTGTTTGTGCGCTTAGTTCTTCTATACCATGCACGGATTAAACACTAAATTAACGGATTTTGATAATCTCTCAATAATATAAAGAAAGTCGCTATCCGCCTCTGTCTGTTTGTGCGCTTAGTTCTTCTATACCATGCACGGATTAAACACTAAACTACGTAACGGATTTTGATAATCTCTAAATAATATAAAGAAAGTCGCTATCCGCCTCTGTCTGTTTGTGCGCTTAGTTCTTCTATACCATGCACGGATTAAACACTAAACTACGTAACGGATTTTGATAATCTCTAAATAATATAAAGAAAGTCGCTATCCGCCTCTGTCATTTTGTGCGCTTAGTTCTTCTATACCATGCACGGATTAAACACTAAACTACGTAACGGATTTTCATAATCTCTAAATAATATAAAGAAAGTCGCTATCCGCCTCTGTCTGTTTGTGCGCTTAGTTCTTCTATACCATGCACGGATTAAACACTAAATTAACGGATTTTGATAATCTCTTAATAATATAAAGAAAGACGCTATCCGCCTCTTTCTGTTTGTGCGCTTAGTTCTTCTATACCATGCACGGATTAAACACTAAATTAACGGAATTTGATAATCTCTTAGTAATGTAAAGAAAGACGCTATCCGCCTCTTTCTGTTTGTGCGCTTAGTTCTTCTATACCATGCACGGATTAAACACTAAATTAACGGATTTTGATAATCTCTAAATAATATAAAGAAAGTCGCTATCCGCCTCTGTCTGTTTGTGCGCTTAGTTCTTCTATACCATGCACGGATTAAACACTAAACTACGTAACGGATTTTGATAATCTCTAAATAATATAAAGAAAGTCGCTATCCGACTCTGTCTGTTTGTGCGCTTAGTTCTTCTATACCATGCACGGATTAAACACTAAATTAACGGATTTTGATAATCTCTAAATAATATAAAGAAAGTCGCTATCCGCCTCTGTCTGTTTGTGCGCTTAGTTCTTCTATACCATGCACGGATTAAACACTAAATTAACGGATTTTGATAATCTCTAAATAATATAAAGAAAGTCGCTATCCGCCTCTGTCTGTTTGTGCGCTTAGTTCTTCTATACCATGCACGGATTAAACACTAAATTAACGGATTTTGATAATCTCTAAATAATATAAAGAAAGTCGCTATCCGCCTCTGTCTGTTTGTGCGCTCAGTTCTTCTATACCATGCACGGATTAAACACTAAATTAACGGATTTTGATAATCTCTTAATAATATAAAGAAAGACGCTATCCGCCTCTTTCTGTTTGTGCGCTTAGTTCTTCTATACCATGCACGGATTAAACACTAAATTAACGGATTTGGATAATCTCTAAATAATATAAAGAAAGTCGCTATCCGCCTCTGTCTGTTTGTGCGCTTAGTTCTTCTATACCATGCACGGATTAAACACTAAATTAACGGATTTTGATAATCTCTTAATAATGTAAAGAAAGACGCTATCCGCCTCTTTCTGTTTGTGCGCTTAGTTCTTCTATACCATGCACGGATTAAACACTAAATTAACGGATTTTGATAATCTCTAAATAATATAAAGAAAGTCGCTATCCGCCTCTGTCTGTTTGTGCGCTTAGTTCTTCTATACCATGCACGGATTAAACACTAAACTACGTAACGGATTTTGATAATCTCTAAATAATATAAAGAAAGTCGCTATCCGCCTCTGTCTGTTTGTGCGCTTAGTTCTTCTATACCATGCACGGATTAAACACTAAATTAACGGATTTTGATAATCTCATAATAATATAAAGAAAGACGCTATCAGCCACTTTCTGTTTGTGCGCTTAGTTCTTCTATACCATGCACGGATTAAACACTAAATTGACGGATTTTGATAATCTCTAAATAATATAAAGAAAGTCGCTATCCGACTCTGTCTGTTTGTGCGCTTAGTTCTTCTATACCATGCACGGATTAAACACTAAATTAACGCATTTTGATAATCTCTTAATAATATAAAGAAAGACGCTATCCGCCTCTTTCTGTTTGTGCGCTTAGTTCTACTATACCATGCACGGATTAAACACTAAATTAACGGATTTTGATAATCTCTAAATAATATAAAGAAAGTCGCTATCCGCCTCTGTCTGTTTGTGCGCTTAGTTCTTCTATACCATGCACGGATTAAACACTAAACTACGTAACGGATTTTGATAATCTCTAAATAATATAAAGAAAGTCGCTATCCGCCTCTGTCTGTTTGTGCGCTTAGTTCTTCTATACCATGCACGGATTAAACACTAAATTAACGGATTTTGATAATCTCTCAATAATATAAAGAAAGACGCTATCCGCCTCTTTCTGTTTGTGCGCTTAGTTCTTCTATACCATGCACGGATTAAACACTAAATTAACGGATTTTGATAATCTCTAAATAATATAAAGAAAGTCGCTATCCGCCTCTGTCTGTTTGTGCGCTTAGTTCTTCTATACCATGCACGGATTAAACACTAAATTAACGGATTTTGATAATCTCTTAATAATATAAAGAAAGACGCTATCCGCCTCTTTCTGTTTGTGCGCTTAGTTCTTCTATACCATGCACGGATTAAACACTAAATTAACGGATTTTGATAATCTCTCAATAATATAAAGAAAGTCGCTATCCGCCTCTGTCTGTTTGTGCGCTTAGTTCTTCTATACCATGCACGGATTAAACACTAAACTACGTAACGGATTTTGATAATCTCTAAATAATATAAAGAAAGTCGCTATCCGCCTCTGTCTGTTTGTGCGCTTAGTTCTTCTATACCATGCACGGATTAAACACTAAACTACGTAACGGATTTTGATAATCTCTAAATAATATAAAGAAAGTCGCTATCCGCCTCTGTCATTTTGTGCGCTTAGTTCTTCTATACCATGCACGGATTAAACACTAAATTAACGGATTTTGATAATCTCTAAATAATATAAAGAAAGTCGCTATCCGCCTCTGTCTGTTTGTGCGCTTAGTTCTTCTATACCATGCACGGATTAAACACTAAACTACGTAACGGATTTTGATAATCTCTAAATAATATAAAGAAAGTCGCTATCCGCCTCTGTCTGTTTGTGCGCTTAGTTCTTCTATACCATGCACGGATTAAACACTAAATTAACGGATTTTGATAATCTCTTAATAATATAAAGAAAGACGCTATCCGCCTCTTTCTGTTTGTGCGCTTAGTTCTTCTATACCATACACGGATTAAACACTAAATTAACGGATTTTGATAATCTCTTAATAATATAAAGAAAGACGCTATCCGCCTCTGTCTGTTTGTGCGCTTAGTTCTTCTATACCATGCACGGATTAAACACTAAATTAACGGATTTTGATAATCTCTCAATAATATAAAGAAAGACGCTATCCGCCTCTTTCTGTTTGTGCGCTTAGTTCTTCTATACCATGCACGGATTAAACACTAAATTAACGGATTTTGATAATCTCTTAGTAATATAAAGAAAGACGCTATCCGCCTCTTTCTGTTTGTGCGCTTAGTTCTTCTATACCATGCACGGATTAAACACTAAATTAACGGATTTTGATAATCTCTAAATAATATAAAGAAAGTCGCTATCCGCCTCTGTCTGTTTGTGCGCTTAGTTCTTCTATACCATGCACGGATTAAACACTAAACTACGTAACGGATTTTGATAATCTCTTAATAATATAAAGAAAGACGCTATCCGCCTCTTTCTGTTTGTGCGCTTAGTTCTTCTATACCATGCACGGATTAAACACTAAATTAACGGATTTGGATAATCTCTAAATAATATAAAGAAAGTCGCTATCCGCCTCTGTCTGTTTGTGCGCTTAGTTCTTCTATACCATACACGGATTAAACACTAAATTAACGGATTTTGATAATCTCTTAATAATATAAAGAAAGACGCTATCCGCCTCTGTCTGTTTGTGCGCTTAGTTCTTCTATACCATGCACGGATTAAACACTAAATTAACGGATTTTTATAATCTCTAAATAATATAAAGAAAGTCGCTATCCGCCTCTGTCTTTTTGTGCGCTTAGTTCTTCTATACCATGCACGGATTAAACACTAAACTACGTAACGGATTTTGATAATCTCTAAATAATATAAAGAAAGTCGCTATCCGCCTCTGCCTGTTTGTGCGCTTAGTTCTTCTATACCATGCACGGATTAAACACTAAATTAACGGATTTTGATAATCTCTTAATAATATAAAGAAAGACGCTATCCGCCTCTTTCTGTTTGTGCGCTTAGTTCTTCTATACCATGCACGGATTAAACACTAAATTAACGGATTTTGATAATCTCTAAATAATATAAAGAAAGTCGCTATCCGCCTCTGTCTGTTTGTGCGCTTAGTTCTTCTATAACATGCACGGATTAAACACTAAATTAACGGATTTTGATAATCTCTTAATTATATAAAGAAAGACGCTATCCGCCTCTTTCTGTTTGTGCGCTTAGTTCTTCTATACCATGCACGGATTAAACACTAAATAAACGGATTTTGATAATCTCTAAATAATATAAAGAAAGTCGCTATCCGCCTCTGTCTGTTTGTGCGCTTAGTTCTTCTATACCATGCACGGATTAAACACTAAACTACGTAACGGATTTTGTTAATCTCTAAATAATATAAAGAAAGTCGCTATCCGCCTCTGTCTGTTTGTGCGCTTAGTTCTTCTATACCATGCACGGATTAAACACTAAATTAACGGATTTTGATAATCTCTTAATAATATAAAGAAAGACGCTATCCGCCTCTTTCTGTTTGTGCGCTTAGTTCTTCTATACCATGCACGGATTAAACACTAAATTAACGGATTTTGATAATCTCTAAATAATATAAAGAAAGTCGCTATCCGCCTCTGTCTGTTTGTGCGCTTAGTTCTTCTATACCATGCACGGATTAAACACTTAATTAACGGATTTTGATAATCTCTTAATAATATAAAGAAAGACGCTATCCGCCTCTGTCTGTTTGTGCGCTTAGTTCTTCTATACCATGCACGGATTAAACACTAAATTAACGGATTTTGATAATCTCTTAATAATATAAAGAAAGACGCTATCCGCCTCTTTCTGTTTGTGCGCTTAGTTCTTCTATACCATGCACGGATTAAACACTAAATTAACGGATTTTGATAATCTCTAAATAAAATAAAGAAAGTCGCTATCCGCCTGTCTGTTTGTGCGCTTAGTTCTTCTATACCATGCACGGATTAAACACTAAATTAACGGATTTTGATAATCTCTAAATAATATAAAGAAAGTCGCTATCCGCCTCTTTCTGTTTGTGCGCTTAGTTCTTCTATACCATGCACGGATTAAACACTAAACTACGTAACGGATTTTGATAATCTCTAAATAATATAAAGAAAGTCGCTATCCGCCTCTGTCTGTTTGTGCGCTTAGTTCTTCTATACCATGCACGGATTAAACACTAAATTAACGGATTTTGATAATCTCTTAATAATATAAAGAAAGACGCTATCCGCCTCTTTCTGTTTGTGCGCTTAGTTCTTCTATACCATGCACGGATTAAACACTAAATTAACGGATTTTGATAATCTCTGAATAATATAAAGAAAGTCGCTATCCGCCTCTGTCTGTTTGTGCGCTTAGTTCTTCTATACCATGCACGGATTCAACACTAAATTAACGGATTTTGATAATCTTTTAATAATATAAAGAAAGACGCTATCCGCCTCTTTCTGTTTGTGCGCTTAGTTCTTCTATACCATGCACGGGTTAAACACTAAATTAACGGATTTTGATAATCTCTTAATAATATAAAGAAAGACGCTATCCGCCTCTGTCTGTTTGTGCGCTTAGTTCTTCTATACCATGCACGGATTAAACACTAAATTAACGGATTTTGATAATCTCTAAATAATATAAAGAAAGTCGCTATCCGCCTCTGTCTGTTTGTGCGCTTAGTTCTTCTATACCATGCACGGATTAAACACTAAACTACGTAACGGATTTTGATAATCTCTAAATAATATAAAGAAAGTCGCTATCCGCCTCTGTCTGTTTGTGCGCTTAGTTCTTCTATACCATGCACGGATTAAACACTAAATTAACGGATTTTGATAATCTCTTAGTAATATAAAGAAAGACGCTATCCGCCTCTTTCTGTTTGTGCGCTTAGTTCTTCTATACCATGCACGGATTAAACACTAAACTACGTAACGGATTTTGATAATCTCTAAATAATATAAAGAAAGTCGCTATCCGCCTCTGTCTGTTTGTGCGCTTAGTTCTTCTATACCATGCACGGATTAAACACTAAATTAACGGATTTTGATAATCTCTTAATAATATAAAGAAAGACGCTATCCGCCTCTTACTGTTTGTGCGCTTAGTTCTTCTATACCATGCACGTATTAAACACTAAATTAACGGATTTTGATAATCTCTTAATAATATTAAGAAAGACGCTATCCGCCTCTGTCTGTTTGTGCGCTTAGTTCTTCTATACCATGCACGGATTAAACACTAAATTAACGGATTTTGATAATCTCTTAATAATGTTAAGAAAGACACTATCCGCCTCTTTCTGTTTGTGCGCTTAGTTCTTCTATACCATGCACGGATTAAACACTAAATTAACGGATTTTGATAATCTCTTAATAATATAAAGAAAGACGCTATCCGCCTCTGTCTGTTTGTGCGCTTAGTTCTTCTATACCATGCACGGATTAAACACTAAATTAACGGATTTTGATAATCTCTTAATAATATAAAGAAAGACGCTATCCGCCTCTGTCTGTTTGTGCGCTTAGTTCTTCTATACCATGCACGGATTAAACACTAAATTAACGGATTTTGATAATCTCTTAATAATGTAAAGAAAGACGCTATCCGCCTCTTTCTGTTTGTGCGCTTAGTTCTTCTATACCATGCACGGATTAAACACTAAATTAACGGATTTTGATAATCTCTTAATAATATAAAGAAAGACGCTATCCGCCTCTTTCTGTTTGTGCGCTTAGTTCTTCTATACCATGCACGGATTAAACACTAAATTAACGGATTTTGATAATCTCTAAATAATATAAAGAAAGTCGCTATCCGCCTCTGTCTGTTTGTGCGCTTAGTTCTTCTATACCATGCACGGATTAAACACTAAATTAACGGATTTTGATAATCTCTTAATAATATAAAGAAAGACGCTATCCGCCTCTTTCTGTTTGTGCGCTTAGTTCTTCTATACCATGCACGGATTAAACACTAAATTAACGGATTTTGATAATCTCTAAATAATATAAAGAAAGTCGCTATCCGCCTCTGTCTGTTTGTGCGCTTAGTTCTTCTATACCATGCACGGATTAAACACTAAACTACGTAACGGATTTTGATAATCTCTAAATAATATAAAGAAAGTCGCTATCCGCCTCTGTCTGTTTGTGCGCTTAGTTCTTCTATACCATGCACGGATTAAACACTAAATTAACGGATTTTGATAATCTCATAATAATATAAAGAAAGACGCTATCCGCCTCTTTCTGTTTGTGCGCTTAGTTCTTCTATACCATGCACGGATTAAACACTAAATTGACGGATTTTGATAATCTCTAAATAATATAAAGAAAGTCGCTATCCGACTCTGTCTGTTTGTGCGCTTAGTTCTTCTATACCATGCACGGATTAAACACTAAATTAACGCATTTTGATAATCTCTTAATAATATAAAGAAAGACGCTATCCGCCTCTTTCTGTTTGTGCGCTTAGTTCTACTATACCATGCACGGATTAAACACTAAATTAACGGATTTTGATAATCTCTAAATAATATAAAGAAAGTCGCTATCCGCCTCTGTCTGTTTGTGCGCTTAGTTCTTCTATACCATGCACGGATTAAACACTAAACTACGTAACGGATTTTGATAATCTCTAAATAATATAAAGAAAGACGCTATCCGCCTCTGTCTGTTTGTGCGCTTAGTTCTTCTATACCATGCACGGATTAAACACTAAATTAACGGATTTTGATAATCTCTAAATAATATAAAGAAAGTCGCTATCCGCCTCTGTCTGTTTGTGCGCTTAGTTCTTCTATACCATGCACGGATTAAACACTAAACTACGTAACGGATTTTGATAATCTCTAAATAATATAAAGAAAGTCGCTATCCGCCTCTGTCTGTTTGTGCGCTTAGTTCTTCTATACCATGCACGGATTAAACACTAAATTAACGGATTTTGATAATCTCTCAATAATATAAAGAAAGACGCTATCCGCCTCTTTCTGTTTGTGCGCTTAGTTCTTCTATACCATGCACGGATTAAACACTAAACTACGTAACGGATTTTGATAATCTCTAAATAATATAAAGAAAGTCGCTATCCGCCTCTGTCTGTTTGTGCGCTTAGTTCTTCTATACCATGCACGGATTAAACACTAAATTAACGGATTTTGATAATCTCTTAATAATATAAAGAAAGTCGCTATCCGCCTCTGTCTTTTTGTGCGCTTAGTTCTTCTATACCATGCACGGATTAAACACTAAATTAACGGATTTTGATAATCTCTTAATAATATAAAGAAAGACGCTATCCGCCTCTTTCTGTTTGTGCGCTTAGTTCTTCTATACCATGCACGGGTTAAACACTAAATTAACGGATTTTGATAATCTCTTAATAATATAAAGAAAGACGCTATCCGCCTCTGTCTGTTTGTGCGCTTAGTTCTTCTATACCATGCACGGATTAAACACTAAATTAACGGATTTTGATAATCTCTAAATAATATAAAGAAAGTCGCTATCCGCCTCTGTCTGTTTGTGCGCTTAGTTCTTCTATACCATGCACGGATTAAACACTAAACTACGTAACGGATTTTGATAATCTCTAAATAATATAAAGAAAGTCGCTATCCGCCTCTGTCTGTTTGGGCGCTTAGTTCTTCTATACCATGCACGGATTAAACACTAAATTAACGGATTTTGATAATCTCTAAATAATATAAAGAAAGTCGCTATCCGCCTCTGTCTGTTTGTGCGCTTAGTTCTTCTATACCATGCACGGATTAAACACTAAATTAACGGATTTTTATAATCTCTTAATAATATAAAGAAAGACGCTATCCGCCTCTTTCTGTTTGTGCGCTTAGTTCTTATATACCATGCACGGATTAAACACTTAATTAACGGATTTTGATAATCTCTTAATAATATAAAGAAAGACGCTATCCGCCTCTTTCTGTTTGTGCGCTTAGTTCTTCTATACCATGCACGGATTAAACACTAAACTACGTAACGGATTTTGATTATCTCTAAATAATATAAAGAAAGTCGCTATCCGCCTCTGTCTGTTTGTGCGCTTAGTTCTTCTATACCATGCACGGATTAAACACTAAATTAACGGATTTTGATTATCTCTAAATAATATAAAGAAAGTCGCTATCCGCCTCTGTCTGTTTGTGCGCTTAGTTCTTCTATACCATGCACGGATTAAACACTAAATTAACGGGTTTTGATAATCTCTTAATAATATAAAGAAAGACGCTATCCGCCTCTTTTTGTTTGTGCGCTTAGTTCTTCTATACCATACACGGATTAAACACTAAATTAACGGATTTTGATAATCTCTAAATAATATAAAGAAAGTCGCTATCCGCCTCTGTCTGTTTGTGCGCTTAGTTCTTCTATACCATGCACGGATTAAACACTAAACTACGTAACGGATTTTGATAATCTCTAAATAATATAAAGAAAGTCGCTATCCGCCTCTGTCTGTTTGTGCGCTTAGTTCTTCTATACCATGCACGGATTAAACACTAAATTAACGGATTTTGATAATCTCTTAATAATATAAAGAAAGACGCTATCCGCCTCTTTCTGTTTGTGCGCTTAGTTCTTCTATACCATGCACGGATTAAACACTAAATTAACGGATTTGATAATCTCTAAATAATATAAAGAAAGTCGCTATCCGCCTCTGTCTGTTTGTGCGCTTAGTTCTTCTATACCATGCACGGATTAAACACTAAATTAACGGATTTTGATAATCTCTTAATAATATAAAGAAAGACGCTATCCGCCTCTTTCTGTTTGTGCGCTTAGTTCTTCTATACCATGCACGGATTAAACACTAAATTAACGGATTTTGATAATCTCTAAATAATATAAAGAAAGTTGCTATCCGCCTCTGTCTGTTTGTGCGCTTAGTTCTTCTATACCATGCACGGATTAAACACTTAACTACGTAACGGATTTTGATAATCTCTAAATAATATAAAGAAAGTCGCTATCCGCCTCTGTCAGTTTGTGCGCTTAGTTCTTCTATACCATGCACGGATTAAACACTAAATTAACGGATTTTGATAATCTCTAAATAATATAAAGAAAGTCGCTATCCGCCTCTGTCTGTTTGTGCGCTTAGTTCTTCTATACCATGCACGGATTAAACACTAAACTACGTAACGGATTTTGATAATCTCTAAATAATATAAAGAAAGTCGCTATCCGCCTCTGTCTGTTTGTGCGCTTAGTTCTTCTATACCATGCACGGATTAAACACTAAATTAACGGATTTTGATAATCTCTTAATAATATAAAGAAAGACGCTATCCGCCTCTGTCTGTTTGTGCGCTTAGTTCTTCTATACCATGCACGGATTAAACACTAAATTAACGGATTTTGATAATCTCTTAATAATGTAAAGAAAGACGCTATCCGCCTCTTTCTGTTTGTGCGCTTAGTTCTTCTATACCATGCACGGATTAAACACTAAATTAACGGATTTTGATAATCTCTTAATAATATAAAGAAAGACGCTATCCGCCTCTTTCTGTTTGTGCGCTTAGTTCTTCTATACCATGCACGGATTAAACACTAAATTAACGGATTTTGATAATCTCTAAATAATATAAAGAAAGTCGCTATCCGCCTCTGTCTGTTTGTGCGCTTAGTTCTTCTATACCATGCACGGATTAAACACTAAATTAACGGATTTTGATAATCTCTTAATAATATAAAGAAAGACGCTATCCGCCTCTTTCTGTTTGTGCGCTTAGTTCTTCTATACCATGCACGGATTAAACACTAAATTAACGGATTTTGATAATCTCTAAATAATATAAAGAAAGTCGCTATCCGCCTCTGTCTGTTTGTGCGCTTAGTTCTTCTATACCATGCACGGATTAAACACTAAACTACGTAACGGATTTTGATAATCTCTAAATAATATAAAGAAAGTCGCTATCCGCCTCTGTCTGTTTGTGCGCTTAGTTCTTCTATACCATGCACGGATTAAACACTAAATTAACGGATTTTGATAATCTCATAATAATATAAAGAAAGACGCTATCCGCCTCTTTCTGTTTGTGCGCTTAGTTCTTCTATACCATGCACGGATTAAACACTAAATTGACGGATTTTGATAATCTCTAAATAATATAAAGAAAGTCGCTATCCGACTCTGTCTTTTTGTGCGCTTAGTTCTTCTATACCATGCACGGATTAAACACTAAATTAACGCATTTTGATAATCTCTTAATAATATAAAGAAAGACGCTATCCGCCTCTTTCTGTTTGTGCGCTTAGTTCTACTATACCATGCACGGATTAAACACTAAATTAACGGATTTTGATAATCTCTAAATAATATAAAGAAAGTCGCTATCCGCCTCTGTCTGTTTGTGCGCTTAGTTCTTCTATACCATGCACGGATTAAACACTAAACTACGTAACGGATTTTGATAATCTCTAAATAATATAAAGAAAGACGCTATCCGCCTCTGTCTGTTTGTGCGCTTAGTTCTTCTATACCATGCACGGATTAAACACTAAATTAACGGATTTTGATAATCTCTAAATAATATAAAGAAAGTCGCTATCCGCCTCTGTCTGTTTGTGCGCTTAGTTCTTCTATACCATGCACGGATTAAACACTAAACTACGTAACGGATTTTGATAATCTCTAAATAATATAAAGAAAGTCGCTATCCGCCTCTGTCTTTTTGTGCGCTTAGTTCTTCTATACCATGCACGGATTAAACACTAAATTAACGGATTTTGATAATCTCTCAATAATATAAAGAAAGACGCTATCCGCCTCTTTCTGTTTGTGCGCTTAGTTCTTCTATACCATGCACGGATTAAACACTAAACTACGTAACGGATTTTGATTATCTCTAAATAATATAAAGAAAGTCGCTATCCGCCTCTGTCTGTTTGTGCGCTTAGTTCTTCTATACCATGCACGGATTAAACACTAAATTAACGGATTTTGATAATCTCTTAATAATATAAAGAAAGACGCTATCCGCCTCTTTCTGTTTGTGCGCTTAGTTCTTCTATACCATGCACGGATTAAACACTAAATTAACGGATTTTGATAATCTCTTAATAATATAAAGAAAGACGCTATCCGCCTCTGTCTGTTTGTGCGCTTAGTTCTTCTATACCATGCACGGATTAAACACTAAATTAACGGATTTTGATAATCTCTTAATAATATAAAGAAAGACGCTATCCGCCTCTGTCTGTTTGTGCGCTTAGTTCTTCTATACCATGCACGGATTAAACACTAAATTAACGGATTTTGATAATCTCTTAATAATGTAAAGAAAGACGCTATCCGCCTCTTTCTGTTTGTGCGCTTAGTTCTTCTATACCATGCACGGATTAAACACTAAATTAACGGATTTTGATAATCTCTTAATAATATAAAGAAAGACGCTATCCGCCTCTTTCTGTTTGTGCGCTTAGTTCTTCTATACCATGCACGGATTAAACACTAAATTAACGGATTTTGATAATCTCTAAATAATATAAAGAAAGTCGCTATCCGCCTCTGTCTGTTTGTGCGCTTAGTTCTTCTATACCATGCACGGATTAAACACTAAATTAACGGATTTTGATTATCTCTTAATAATATAAAGAAAGACGCTATCCGCCTCTGTCTGTTTGTGCGCTTAGTTCTTCTATACCATGCACGGATTAAACACTAAATTAACGGATTTTGATAATCTCTAAATAATATAAAGAAAGTCGCTATCCGCCTCTGTCTGTTTGTGCGCTTAGTTCTTCTATAACATGCACGGATTAAACACTAAATTAACGGATTTTGATAATCTCTTAATTATATAAAGAAAGACGCTATCCGCCTCTTTCTGTTTGTGCGCTTAGTTCTTCTATACCATGCACGGATTAAACACTAAATAAACGGATTTTGATAATCTCTAAATAATATAAAGAAAGTCGCTATCCGCCTCTGTCTGTTTGTGCGCTTAGTTCTTCTATACCATGCACGGATTAAACACTAAACTACGTAACGGATTTTGTTAATCTCTAAATAATATAAAGAAAGTCGCTCTCCGCCTCTGTCTGTTTGTGCGCTTAGTTCTTCTATACCATGCACGGATTAAACACTAAATTAACGGATTTTGATAATCTCTAAATAATATAAAGAAAGTCGCTATCCGCCTCTGTCTGTTTGTGCGCTTAGTTCTTCTATACCATGCACGGATTAAACACTAAACTACGTAACGGATTTTGATAATCTCTAAATAATATAAAGAAAGTCGCTATCCGCCTCTGTCTGTTTGTGCGCTTAGTTCTTCTATACCATGCACGGATTAAACACTAAACTACGTAACGGATTTTGATAATCTCTAAATAATATAAAGAAAGTCGCTATCCGCCTCTGTCATTTTGTGCGCTTAGTTCTTCTATACCATGCACGGATTAAACACTAAATTAACGGATTTTGATAATCTCTAAATAATATAAAGAAAGTCGCTATCCGCCTCTGTCTGTTTGTGCGCTTAGTTCTTCTATACCATGCACGGATTAAACACTCAACTACGTAACGGATTTTGATAATCTCTAAATAATATAAAGAAAGTCGCTATCCGCCTCTGTCTGTTTGTGCGCTTAGTTCTTCTATACCATGCACGGATTAAACACTAAATTAACGGATTTTGATAATCTCTTAATAATATAAAGAAAGACGCTATCCGCCTCTTTCTGTTTGTGCGCTTAGTTCTTCTATACCATGCACGGATTAAACACTAAATTAACGGATTTTGATAATCTCTTAGTAATATAAAGAAAGACGCTATCCGCCTCTTTCTGTTTGTGCGCTTAGTTCTTCTATACCATGCACGGATTAAACACTAAATTAACGGATTTTGATAATCTCTAAATAATATAAAGAAAGTCGCTATCCGCCTCTGTCTGTTTGTGCGCTTAGTTCTTCTATACCATGCACGGATTAAACACTAAACTACGTAACGGATTTGGATAATCTCTAAATAATATAAAGAAAGTCGCTATCCGCCTCTGTCTGTTTGTGCGCTTAGTTCTTCTATACCATACACGGATTAAACACTAAATTAACGGATTTTGATAATCTCTTAATAATATAAAGAAAGACGCTATCCGCCTCTGTCTGTTTGTGCGCTTAGTTCTTCTATACCATGCACGGATTAAACACTAAATTAACGGATTTTTATAATCTCTAAATAATATAAAGAAAGTCGCTATCCGCCTCTGTCTGTTTGTGCGCTTAGTTCTTCTATACCATGCACGGATTAAACACTAAACTACGTAACGGATTTTGATAATCTCCAAATAATATAAAGAAAGTCGCTATCCGCCTCTGTCTGTTTGTGCGCTTAGTTCTTCTATACCATGCACGGATTAAACACTAAATTAACGGATTTTGATAATCTCTTAATAATATAAAGAAAGACGCTATCCGCCTCTTTCTGTTTGTGCGCTTAGTTCTTCTATACCATGCACGGATTAAACACTAAATTAACGGATTTGGATAATCTCTAAATAATATAAAGAAAGACGCTATCCGCCTCTTTCTGTTTGTGCGCTTAGTTCTTCTATACCATGCACGGATTAAACACTAAATAAACGGATTTTGATAATCTCTAAATAATATAAAGAAAGTCGCTATCCGCCTCTGTCTGTTTGTGCGCTTAGTTCTTCTATACCATGCACGGATTAAACACTAAACTACGTAACGGATTTTGATAATCTCTAAATAATATAAAGAAAGTCGCTATCCGCCTCTGTCTGTTTGTGCGCTTAGTTCTTCTATACCATGCACGGATTAAACACTAAATTAACGGATTTTGATAATCTCTTAATAATATAAAGAAAGACGCTATCCGCCTCTTTCTGTTTGTGCGCTTAGTTCTTCTATACCATGCACGGATTAAACACTAAATTAACGGATTTTGATAATCTCTGAATAATATAAAGAAAGTCGCTATCCGCCTCTGTCTGTTTGTGCGCTTAGTTCTTCTATACCATGCACGGATTCAACACTAAATTAACGGATTTTGATAATCTTTTAATAATATAAAGAAAGACGCTATCCGCCTCTGTCTGTTTGTGCGCTTAGTTCTTCTATACCATGCACGGATTAAACACTAAATTAACGGATTTTGATAATCTCTTAGTAATATAAAGAAAGACGCTATCCGCCTCTGTCTGTTTGTGCGCTTAGTTCTTCTATACCATGCACGGATTAAACACTAAACTACGTAACGGATTTTGATAATCTCTAAATAATATAAAGAAAGTCGCTATCCGCCTCTGTCTGTTTGTGCGCTTAGTTCTTCTATACCATGCACGGATTAAACACTAAACTACGTAACGGATTTTGATAATCTCTAAATAATATAAAGATAGTCGCTATCCGCCTCTGTCTGTTTGTGCGCTTAGTTCTTCTATACCATGCACGGATTAAACACTAAATTAACGGATTTTGATAATCTCTTAGTAATATAAAGAAAGACGCTATCCGCCTCTTTCTGTTTGTGCGCTTAGTTCTTCTATACCATGCACGGATTAAACACTAAATTAACGGATTTTGATAATCTCTCAATAATATAAAGAAAGACGCTATCCGCCTCTTTCTGTTTGTGCGCTTAGTTCTTCTATACCATGCACGGATTAAACACTAAACTACGTAACGGATTTTGATAATCTCTAAATAATATAAAGAAAGTCGCTATCCGCCTCTGTCTGTTTGTGCGCTTAGTTCTTCTATACCATGCACGGATTAAACACTAAATTAACGGATTTTGATAATCTCTTAATAATATAAAGAAAGACGCTATCCGCCTCTTTCTGTTTGTGCGCTTAGTTCTTCTATACCATGCACGGATTAAACACTAAATTAACGGATTTTGATAATCTCTTAATAATATAAAGAAAGACGCTATCCGCCTCTGTCTGTTTGTGCGCTTAGTTCTTCTATACCATGCACGGATTAAACACTAAATTAACGGATTTTGATAATCTCTTAATAATATAAAGAAAGACGCTATCCGCCTCTGTCTGTTTGTGCGCTTAGTTCTTCTATACCATGCACGGATTAAACACTAAATTAACGGATTTTGATAATCTCTTAATAATGTAAAGAAAGACGCTATCCGCCTCTTTCTGTTTGTGCGCTTAGTTCTTCTATACCATGCACGGATTAAACACTAAACTACGTAACGGATTTTGATAATCTCTAAATAATATAAAGAAAGTCGCTATCCGCCTCTGTCTGTTTGTGCGCTTAGTTCTTCTATACCATGCACGGATTAAACACTAAACTACGTAACGGATTTTGATAATCTCTAAATAATATAAAGATAGTCGCTATCCGCCTCTGTCTGTTTGTGCGCTTAGTTCTTCTATACCATGCACGGATTAAACACTAAATTAACGGATTTTGATAATCTCTTAGTAATATAAAGAAAGACGCTATCCGCCTCTTTCTGTTTGTGCGCTTAGTTCTTCTATACCATGCACGGATTAAACACTAAATTAACGGATTTTGATAATCTCTAAATAATATAAAGAAAGTCGCTATCCGCCTCTGTCTGTTTGTGCGCTTAGTTCTTCTATACCATGCACGGATTAAACACTAAATTAACGGATTTTGATAATCTCTTAGTAATATAAAGAAAGACGCTATCCGCCTCTTTCTGTTTGTGCGCTTAGTTCTTCTATACCATGCACGGATTAAACACTAAACTACGTAACGGATTTTGATAATCTCTAAATAATATAAAGAAAGTCGCTATCCGCCTCTGTCTGTTTGTGCGCTTAGTTCTTCTATACCATGCACGGATTAAACACTAAATTAACGGATTTTGATAATCTCTTAATAATATAAAGAAAGACGCTATCCGCCTCTTACTGTTTGTGCGCTTAGTTCTTCTATACCATGCACGGATTAAACACTAAATTAACGGATTTTGATAATCTCTTAATAATATAAAGAAAGACGCTATCCGCCTCTGTCTGTTTGTGCGCTTAGTTCTTCTATACCATGCACGGATTAAACACTAAATTAACGGATTTTGATAATCTCTTAATAATGTAAAGAAAGACGCTATCCGCCTCTTTCTGTTTGTGCGCTTAGTTCTTCTATACCATGCACGGATTAAACACTAAATTAACGGATTTTGATAATCTCTTAATAATATAAAGAAAGACGCTATCCGCCTCTGTCTGTTTGTGCGCTTAGTTCTTCTATACCATGCACGGATTAAACACTAAATTAACGGATTTTGATAATCTCTTAATAATATAAAGAAAGACGCTATCCGCCTCTGTCTGTTTGTGCGCTTAGTTCTTCTATACCATGCACGGATTAAACACTAAATTAACGGATTTTGATAATCTCTAAATAATATAAAGAAAGTCGCTATCCGCCTCTGTCTGTTTGTGCGCTTAGTTCTTCTATACCATGCACGGATTAAACACTAAATTAACGGATTTTGATAATCTCTTAATAATATAAAGAAAGACGCTATCCGCCTCTTTCTGTTTGTGCGCTTAGTTCTTCTATACCATGCACGGATTAAACACTAAATTAACGGATTTTGATAATCTCTAAATAATATAAAGAAAGTCGCTATCCGCCTCTGTCTGTTTGTGCGCTTAGTTCTTCTATACCATGCACGGATTAAACACTAAACTACGTAACGGATTTTGATAATCTCTAAATAATATAAAGAAAGTCGCTATCCGCCTCTGTCTGTTTGTGCGCTTAGTTCTTCTATACCATGCACGGATTAAACACTAAATTAACGGATTTTGATAATCTCATAATAATATAAAGAAAGACGCTATCCGCCTCTTTCTGTTTGTGCGCTTAGTTCTTCTATACCATGCACGGATTAAACACTAAATTAACGGATTTTGATAATCTCTAAATAATATAAAGAAAGTCGCTATCCGACTCTGTCTGTTTGTGCGCTTAGTTCTTCTATACCATGCACGGATTAAACACTAAATTAACGCATTTTGATAATCTCTTAATAATATAAAGAAAGACGCTATCCGCCTCTTTCTGTTTGTGCGCTTAGTTCTACTATACCATGCACGGATTAAACACTAAATTAACGGATTTTGATAATCTCTAAATAATATAAAGAAAGTCGCTATCCGCCTCTGTCTGTTTGTGCGCTTAGTTCTTCTATACCATGCACGGATTAAACACTAAACTACGTAACGGATTTTGATAATCTCTAAATAATATAAAGAAAGACGCTATCCGCCTCTGTCTGTTTGTGCGCTTAGTTCTTCTATACCATGCACGGATTAAACACTAAATTAACGGATTTTGATAATCTCTTAATAATATAAAGAAAGACGCTATCCGCCTCTTTCTGTTTGTGCGCTTAGTTCTTCTATACCATGCACGGATTAAACACTAAATTAACGGATTTTGATAATCTCTAAATAATATAAAGAAAGTCGCTATCCGCCTCTGTCTGTTTGTGCGCTTAGTTCTTCTATACCATGCACGGATTAAACACTAAACTACGTAACGGATTTTGATAATCTCTAAATAATATAAAGAAAGTCGCTATCCGCCTCTGTCTGTTTGTGCGCTTAGTTCTTCTATACCATGCACGGATTAAACACTAAACTACGTAACGGATTTTGATAATCTCTAAATAATATAAAGAAAGTCGCTATCCGCCTCTGTCTGTTTGTGCGCTTAGTTCTTCTATACCATGCACGGATTAAACACTAAATTAACGGATTTTGATAATCTCTTAATAATATAAAGAAAGACGCTATCCGCCTCTTTCTGTTTGTGCGCTTAGTTCTTCTATACCATGCACGGATTAAACACTAAATTAACGGATTTTGATAATCTCTAAATAATATAAAGAAAGTCGCTATCCGCCTCTGTCTGTTTGTGCGCTTAGTTCTTCTATACCATGCACGGATTAAACACTAAACTACGTAACGGATTTTGATAATCTCTAAATAATATAAAGAAAGTCGCTATCCGCCTCTGCCTGTTTGTGCGCTTAGTTCTTCTATACCATGCACGGATTAAACACTAAACTACGTAACGGATTTTGATAATCTCTAAATAATATAAAGAAAGACGCTATCCGCCTCTGTCTGTTTGTGCGCTTAGTTCTTCTATACCATGCACGGATTAAACACTAAATTAACGGATTTTGATAATCTCTAAATAATATAAAGAAAGTCGCTATCCGCCTCTGTCTGTTTGTGCGCTTAGTTCTTCTAAACCATGTACGGATTAAACACTAAATTAACGGATTTTGATAATCTCTTAATAATATAAAGAAAGACGCTATCCGCCTCTGTCTGTTTGTGCGCTTTGTTCTTCTATACCATGCACGGATTAAACACTAAACTACGTAACGGATTTTGATAATCTCTAAATAATATAAAGAAAGTCGCTATCCGCCTCTGTCTGTTTGTGCGCTTAGTTCTTCTATACCATGCACGGATTAAACACTAAACTACGTAACGGATTTTGATAATCTCTAAATAATATAAAGAAAGTCGCTATCCGCCTCTGTCATTTTGTGCGCTTAGTTCTTCTATACCATGCACGGATTAAACACTAAATTAACGGATTTTGATAATCTCTAAATAATATAAAGAAAGTCGCTATCCGCCTCTGTCTGTTTGTGCGCTTAGTTCTTCTATACCATGCACGGATTAAACACTAAACTACGTAACGGATTTTGATAATCTCTAAATAATATAAAGAAAGACGCTATCCGCCTCTGTCTGTTTGTGCGCTTAGTTCTTCTATACCATGCACGGATTAAACACTAAATTAACGGATTTTGATAATCTCTAAATAATATAAAGAAAGTCGCTATCCGCCTCTGTCTGTTTGTGCGCTTAGTTCTTCTAAACCATGTACGGATTAAACACTAAATTAACGGATTTTGATAATCTCTTAATAATATAAAGAAAGACGCTATCCGCCTCTGTCTGTTTGTGCGCTTTGTTCTTCTATACCATGCACGGATTAAACACTAAACTACGTAACGGATTTTGATAATCTCTAAATAATATAAAGAAAGTCGCTATCCGCCTCTGTCTGTTTGTGCGCTTAGTTCTTCTATACCATGCACGGATTAAACACTAAACTACGTAACGGATTTTGATAATCTCTAAATAATATAAAGAAAGTCGCTATCCGCCTCTGTCATTTTGTGCGCTTAGTTCTTCTATACCATGCACGGATTAAACACTAAATTAACGGATTTTGATAATCTCTAAATAATATAAAGAAAGTCGCTATCCGCCTCTGTCTGTTTGTGCGCTTAGTTCTTCTATACCATGCACGGATTAAACACTAAACTACGTAACGGATTTTCATAATCTCTAAATAATATAAAGAAAGTCGCTATCCGCCTCTGTCTGTTTGTGCGCTTAGTTCTTCTATACCATGCACGGATTAAACACTAAATTAACGGATTTTGATAATCTCTTAATAATATAAAGAAAGACGCTATCCGCCTCTTTCTGTTTGTGCGCTTAGTTCTTCTATACCATGCACGGATTAAACACTAAATTAACGGAATTTGATAATCTCTTAGTAATGTAAAGAAAGACGCTATCCGCCTCTTTCTGTTTGTGCGCTTAGTTCTTCTATACCATGCACGGATTAAACACTAAATTAACGGATTTTGATAATCTCTAAATAATATAAAGAAAGTCGCTATCCGCCTCTGTCTGTTTGTGCGCTTAGTTCTTCTATACCATGCACGGATTAAACACTAAACTACGTAACGGATTTTGATAATCTCTAAATAATATAAAGAAAGTCGCTATCCGACTCTGTCTGTTTGTGCGCTTAGTTCTTCTATACCATGCACGGATTAAACACTAAATTAACGGATTTTGATAATCTCTAAATAATATAAAGAAAGTCGCTATCCGCCTCTGTCTGTTTGTGCGCTTAGTTCTTCTATACCATGCACGGATTAAACACTAAATTAACGGATTTTGATAATCTCTAAATAATATAAAGAAAGTCGCTATCCGCCTCTGTCTGTTTGTGCGCTTAGTTCTTCTATACCATGCACGGATTAAACACTAAATTAACGGATTTTGATAATCTCTAAATAATATAAAGAAAGTCGCTATCCGCCTCTGTCTGTTTGTGCGCTCAGTTCTTCTATACCATGCACGGATTAAACACTAAATTAACGGATTTTGATAATCTCTTAATAATATAAAGAAAGACGCTATCCGCCTCTTTCTGTTTGTGCGCTTAGTTCTTCTATACCATGCACGGATTAAACACTAAATTAACGGATTTGGATAATCTCTAAATAATATAAAGAAAGTCGCTATCCGCCTCTGTCTGTTTGTGCGCTTAGTTCTTCTATACCATACACGGATTAAACACTAAATTAACGGATTTTGATAATCTCTTAATAATATAAAGAAAGACGCTATCCGCCTCTGTCTGTTTGTGCGCTTAGTTCTTCTATACCATGCACGGATTAAACACTAAATTAACGGATTTTTATAATCTCTAAATAATATAAAGAAAGTCGCTATCCGCCTCTGTCTTTTTGTGCGCTTAGTTCTTCTATACCATGCACGGATTAAACACTAAACTACGTAACGGATTTTGATAATCTCTAAATAATATAAAGAAAGTCGCTATCCGCCTCTGCCTGTTTGTGCGCTTAGTTCTTCTATACCATGCACGGATTAAACACTAAATTAACGGATTTTGATAATCTCTTAATAATATAAAGAAAGACGCTATCCGCCTCTTTCTGTTTGTGCGCTTAGTTCTTCTATACCATGCACGGATTAAACACTAAATTAACGGATTTTGATAATCTCTAAATAATATAAAGAAAGTCGCTATCCGCCTCTGTCTGTTTGTGCGCTTAGTTCTTCTATACCATGCACGGATTAAACACTAAATTAACGGATTTTGATAATCTCTTAATAATGTAAAGAAAGACGCTATCCGCCTCTTTCTGTTTGTGCGCTTAGTTCTTCTATACCATGCACGGATTAAACACTAAATTAACGGATTTTGATAATCTCTAAATAATATAAAGAAAGTCGCTATCCGCCTCTGTCTGTTTGTGCGCTTAGTTCTTCTATACCATGCACGGATTAAACACTAAACTACGTAACGGATTTTGATAATCTCTAAATAATATAAAGAAAGTCGCTATCCGCCTCTGTCTGTTTGTGCGCTTAGTTCTTCTATACCATGCACGGATTAAACACTAAATTAACGGATTTTGATAATCTCATAATAATATAAAGAAAGACGCTATCAGCCACTTTCTGTTTGTGCGCTTAGTTCTTCTATACCATGCACGGATTAAACACTAAATTGACGGATTTTGATAATCTCTAAATAATATAAAGAAAGTCGCTATCCGACTCTGTCTGTTTGTGCGCTTAGTTCTTCTATACCATGCACGGATTAAACACTAAATTAACGCATTTTGATAATCTCTTAATAATATAAAGAAAGACGCTATCCGCCTCTTTCTGTTTGTGCGCTTAGTTCTACTATACCATGCACGGATTAAACACTAAATTAACGGATTTTGATAATCTCTAAATAATATAAAGAAAGTCGCTATCCGCCTCTGTCTGTTTGTGCGCTTAGTTCTTCTATACCATGCACGGATTAAACACTAAACTACGTAACGGATTTTGATAATCTCTAAATAATATAAAGAAAGTCGCTATCCGCCTCTGTCTGTTTGTGCGCTTAGTTCTTCTATACCATGCACGGATTAAACACTAAATTAACGGATTTTGATAATCTCTCAATAATATAAAGAAAGACGCTATCCGCCTCTTTCTGTTTGTGCGCTTAGTTCTTCTATACCATGCACGGATTAAACACTAAATTAACGGATTTTGATAATCTCTAAATAATATAAAGAAAGTCGCTATCCGCCTCTGTCTGTTTGTGCGCTTAGTTTTTCTATACCATGCACGGATTAAACACTAAATTAACGGATTTTGATAATCTCTTAATAATATAAAGAAAGACGCTATCCGCCTCTTTCTGTTTGTGCGCTTAGTTCTTCTATACCATGCACGGATTAAACACTAAATTAACGGATTTTGATAATCTCTCAATAATATAAAGAAAGTCGCTATCCGCCTCTGTCTGTTTGTGCGCTTAGTTCTTCTATACCATGCACGGATTAAACACTAAACTACGTAACGGATTTTGATAATCTCTAAATAATATAAAGAAAGTCGCTATCCGCCTCTGTCTGTTTGTGCGCTTAGTTCTTCTATACCATGCACGGATTAAACACTAAATTAACGGATTTTGATAATCTCATAATAATATAAAGAAAGACGCTATCAGCCACTTTCTGTTTGTGCGCTTAGTTCTTCTATACCATGCACGGATTAAACACTAAATTAACGGATTTTGATAATCTCTCAATAATATAAAGAAAGTCGCTATCCGCCTCTGTCTGTTTGTGCGCTTAGTTCTTCTATACCATGCACGGATTAAACACTAAACTACGTAACGGATTTTGATAATCTCTAAATAATATAAAGAAAGTCGCTATCCGCCTCTGTCTGTTTGTGCGCTTAGTTCTTCTATACCATGCACGGATTAAACACTAAACTACGTAACGGATTTTGATAATCTCTAAATAATATAAAGAAAGTCGCTATCCGCCTCTGTCATTTTGTGCGCTTAGTTCTTCTATACCATGCACGGATTAAACACTAAATTAACGGATTTTGATAATCTCTAAATAATATAAAGAAAGTCGCTATCCGCCTCTGTCTGTTTGTGCGCTTAGTTCTTCTATACCATGCACGGATTAAACACTAAACTACGTAACGGATTTTGATAATCTCTAAATAATATAAAGAAAGTCGCTATCCGCCTCTGTCATTTTGTGCGCTTAGTTCTTCTATACCATGCACGGATTAAACACTAAACTACGTAACGGATTTTCATAATCTCTAAATAATATAAAGAAAGTCGCTATCCGCCTCTGTCTGTTTGTGCGCTTAGTTCTTCTATACCATGCACGGATTAAACACTAAATTAACGGATTTTGATAATCTCTTAATAATATAAAGAAAGACGCTATCCGCCTCTTTCTGTTTGTGCGCTTAGTTCTTCTATACCATGCACGGATTAAACACTAAATTAACGGAATTTGATAATCTCTTAGTAATGTAAAGAAAGACGCTATCCGCCTCTTTCTGTTTGTGCGCTTAGTTCTTCTATACCATGCACGGATTAAACACTAAATTAACGGATTTTGATAATCTCTAAATAATATAAAGAAAGTCGCTATCCGCCTCTGTCTGTTTGTGCGCTTAGTTCTTCTATACCATGCACGGATTAAACACTAAACTACGTAACGGATTTTGATAATCTCTAAATAATATAAAGAAAGTCGCTATCCGACTCTGTCTGTTTGTGCGCTTAGTTCTTCTATACCATGCACGGATTAAACACTAAATTAACGGATTTTGATAATCTCTAAATAATATAAAGAAAGTCGCTATCCGCCTCTGTCTGTTTGTGCGCTTAGTTCTTCTATACCATGCACGGATTAAACACTAAATTAACGGATTTTGATAATCTCTAAATAATATAAAGAAAGTCGCTATCCGCCTCTGTCTGTTTGTGCGCTTAGTTCTTCTATACCATGCACGGATTAAACACTAAATTAACGGATTTTGATAATCTCTAAATAATATAAAGAAAGTCGCTATCCGCCTCTGTCTGTTTGTGCGCTCAGTTCTTCTATACCATGCACGGATTAAACACTAAATTAACGGATTTTGATAATCTCTTAATAATATAAAGAAAGACGCTATCCGCCTCTTTCTGTTTGTGCGCTTAGTTCTTCTATACCATGCACGGATTAAACACTAAATTAACGGATTTGGATAATCTCTAAATAATATAAAGAAAGTCGCTATCCGCCTCTGTCTGTTTGTGCGCTTAGTTCTTCTATACCATGCACGGATTAAACACTAAATTAACGGATTTTGATAATCTCTTAATAATGTAAAGAAAGACGCTATCCGCCTCTTTCTGTTTGTGCGCTTAGTTCTTCTATACCATGCACGGATTAAACACTAAATTAACGGATTTTGATAATCTCTAAATAATATAAAGAAAGTCGCTATCCGCCTCTGTCTGTTTGTGCGCTTAGTTCTTCTATACCATGCACGGATTAAACACTAAACTACGTAACGGATTTTGATAATCTCTAAATAATATAAAGAAAGTCGCTATCCGCCTCTGTCTGTTTGTGCGCTTAGTTCTTCTATACCATGCACGGATTAAACACTAAATTAACGGATTTTGATAATCTCATAATAATATAAAGAAAGACGCTATCAGCCACTTTCTGTTTGTGCGCTTAGTTCTTCTATACCATGCACGGATTAAACACTAAATTGACGGATTTTGATAATCTCTAAATAATATAAAGAAAGTCGCTATCCGACTCTGTCTGTTTGTGCGCTTAGTTCTTCTATACCATGCACGGATTAAACACTAAATTAACGCATTTTGATAATCTCTTAATAATATAAAGAAAGACGCTATCCGCCTCTTTCTGTTTGTGCGCTTAGTTCTACTATACCATGCACGGATTAAACACTAAATTAACGGATTTTGATAATCTCTAAATAATATAAAGAAAGTCGCTATCCGCCTCTGTCTGTTTGTGCGCTTAGTTCTTCTATACCATGCACGGATTAAACACTAAACTACGTAACGGATTTTGATAATCTCTAAATAATATAAAGAAAGTCGCTATCCGCCTCTGTCTGTTTGTGCGCTTAGTTCTTCTATACCATGCACGGATTAAACACTAAATTAACGGATTTTGATAATCTCTCAATAATATAAAGAAAGACGCTATCCGCCTCTTTCTGTTTGTGCGCTTAGTTCTTCTATACCATGCACGGATTAAACACTAAATTAACGGATTTTGATAATCTCTAAATAATATAAAGAAAGTCGCTATCCGCCTCTGTCTGTTTGTGCGCTTAGTTCTTCTATACCATGCACGGATTAAACACTAAATTAACGGATTTTGATAATCTCTTAATAATATAAAGAAAGACGCTATCCGCCTCTTTCTGTTTGTGCGCTTAGTTCTTCTATACCATGCACGGATTAAACACTAAATTAACGGATTTTGATAATCTCTCAATAATATAAAGAAAGTCGCTATCCGCCTCTGTCTGTTTGTGCGCTTAGTTCTTCTATACCATGCACGGATTAAACACTAAACTACGTAACGGATTTTGATAATCTCTAAATAATATAAAGAAAGTCGCTATCCGCCTCTGTCTGTTTGTGCGCTTAGTTCTTCTATACCATGCACGGATTAAACACTAAACTACGTAACGGATTTTGATAATCTCTAAATAATATAAAGAAAGTCGCTATCCGCCTCTGTCATTTTGTGCGCTTAGTTCTTCTATACCATGCACGGATTAAACACTAAATTAACGGATTTTGATAATCTCTAAATAATATAAAGAAAGTCGCTATCCGCCTCTGTCTGTTTGTGCGCTTAGTTCTTCTATACCATGCACGGATTAAACACTAAACTACGTAACGGATTTTGATAATCTCTAAATAATATAAAGAAAGTCGCTATCCGCCTCTGTCTGTTTGTGCGCTTAGTTCTTCTATACCATGCACGGATTAAACACTAAATTAACGGATTTTGATAATCTCTTAATAATATAAAGAAAGACGCTATCCGCCTCTTTCTGTTTGTGCGCTTAGTTCTTCTATACCATACACGGATTAAACACTAAATTAACGGATTTTGATAATCTCTTAATAATATAAAGAAAGACGCTATCCGCCTCTGTCTGTTTGTGCGCTTAGTTCTTCTATACCATGCACGGATTAAACACTAAATTAACGGATTTTGATAATCTCTCAATAATATAAAGAAAGACGCTATCCGCCTCTTTCTGTTTGTGCGCTTAGTTCTTCTATACCATGCACGGATTAAACACTAAATTAACGGATTTTGATAATCTCTTAGTAATATAAAGAAAGACGCTATCCGCCTCTTTCTGTTTGTGCGCTTAGTTCTTCTATACCATGCACGGATTAAACACTAAATTAACGGATTTTGATAATCTCTAAATAATATAAAGAAAGTCGCTATCCGCCTCTGTCTGTTTGTGCGCTTAGTTCTTCTATACCATGCACGGATTAAACACTAAACTGCGTAACGGATTTTGATAATCTCTTAATAATATAAAGAAAGACGCTATCCGCCTCTTTCTGTTTGTGCGCTTAGTTCTTCTATACCATGCACGGATTAAACACTAAATTAACGGATTTGGATAATCTCTAAATAATATAAAGAAAGTCGCTATCCGCCTCTGTCTGTTTGTGCGCTTAGTTCTTCTATACCATACACGGATTAAACACTAAATTAACGGATTTTGATAATCTCTTAATAATATAAAGAAAGACGCTATCCGCCTCTGTCTGTTTGTGCGCTTAGTTCTTCTATACCATGCACGGATTAAACACTAAATTAACGGATTTTTATAATCTCTAAATAATATAAAGAAAGTCGCTATCCGCCTCTGTCTTTTTGTGCGCTTAGTTCTTCTATACCATGCACGGATTAAACACTAAACTACGTAACGGATTTTGATAATCTCTAAATAATATAAAGAAAGTCGCTATCCGCCTCTGCCTGTTTGTGCGCTTAGTTCTTCTATACCATGCACGGATTAAACACTAAATTAACGGATTTTGATAATCTCTTAATAATATAAAGAAAGACGCTATCCGCCTCTTTCTGTTTGTGCGCTTAGTTCTTCTATACCATGCACGGATTAAACACTAAATTAACGGATTTTGATAATCTCTAAATAATATAAAGAAAGTCGCTATCCGCCTCTGTCTGTTTGTGCGCTTAGTTCTTCTATAACATGCACGGATTAAACACTAAATTAACGGATTTTGATAATCTCTTAATTATATAAAGAAAGACGCTATCCGCCTCTTTCTGTTTGTGCGCTTAGTTCTTCTATACCATGCACGGATTAAACACTAAATAAACGGATTTTGATAATCTCTAAATAATATAAAGAAAGTCGCTATCCGCCTCTGTCTGTTTGTGCGCTTAGTTCTTCTATACCATGCACGGATTAAACACTAAACTACGTAACGGATTTTGTTAATCTCTAAATAATATAAAGAAAGTCGCTATCCGCCTCTGTCTGTTTGTGCGCTTAGTTCTTCTATACCATGCACGGATTAAACACTAAATTAACGGATTTTGATAATCTCTTAATAATATAAAGAAAGACGCTATCCGCCTCTTTCTGTTTGTGCGCTTAGTTCTTCTATACCATGCACGGATTAAACACTAAATTAACGGATTTTGATAATCTCTAAATAATATAAAGAAAGTCGCTATCCGCCTCTGTCTGTTTGTGCGCTTAGTTCTTCTATACCATGCACGGATTAAACACTTAATTAACGGATTTTGATAATCTCTTAATAATATAAAGAAAGACGCTATCCGCCTCTGTCTGTTTGTGCGCTTAGTTCTTCTATACCATGCACGGATTAAACACTAAATTAACGGATTTTGATAATCTCTTAATAATATAAAGAAAGACGCTATCCGCCTCTTTCTGTTTGTGCGCTTAGTTCTTCTATACCATGCACGGATTAAACACTAAATTAACGGATTTTGATAATCTCTAAATAAAATAAAGAAAGTCGCTATCCGCCTGTCTGTTTGTGCGCTTAGTTCTTCTATACCATGCACGGATTAAACACTAAATTAACGGATTTTGATAATCTCTAAATAATATAAAGAAAGTCGCTATCCGCCTCTTTCTGTTTGTGCGCTTAGTTCTTCTATACCATGCACGGATTAAACACTAAACTACGTAACGGATTTTGATAATCTCTAAATAATATAAAGAAAGTCGCTATCCGCCTCTGTCTGTTTGTGCGCTTAGTTCTTCTATACCATGCACGGATTAAACACTAAATTAACGGATTTTGATAATCTCTTAATAATATAAAGAAAGACGCTATCCGCCTCTTTCTGTTTGTGCGCTTAGTTCTTCTATACCATGCACGGATTAAACACTAAATTAACGGATTTTGATAATCTCTGAATAATATAAAGAAAGTCGCTATCCGCCTCTGTCTGTTTGTGCGCTTAGTTCTTCTATACCATGCACGGATTCAACACTAAATTAACGGATTTTGATAATCTTTTAATAATATAAAGAAAGACGCTATCCGCCTCTTTCTGTTTGTGCGCTTAGTTCTTCTATACCATGCACGGGTTAAACACTAAATTAACGGATTTTGATAATCTCTTAATAATATAAAGAAAGACGCTATCCGCCTCTGTCTGTTTGTGCGCTTAGTTCTTCTATACCATGCACGGATTAAACACTAAATTAACGGATTTTGATAATCTCTAAATAATATAAAGAAAGTCGCTATCCGCCTCTGTCTGTTTGTGCGCTTAGTTCTTCTATACCATGCAC
Organism: Hesperophylax consimilis; assembly: GCF_061612785.1. Lineage (NCBI taxonomy): Eukaryota > Metazoa > Arthropoda > Insecta > Trichoptera > Limnephilidae > Hesperophylax > Hesperophylax consimilis. The sequence continues at coordinate 20,828,164 of NC_142854.1, read as the reverse complement.
GGATTAAACACTAAACTACGTAACGGATTTTGATAATCTCTAAATAATATAAAGAAAGTCGCTATCCGCCTCTGTCTGTTTGTGCGCTTAGTTCTTCTATACCATGCACGGATTAAACACTAAATTAACGGATTTTGATAATCTCTTAGTAATATAAAGAAAGACGCTATCCGCCTCTTTCTGTTTGTGCGCTTAGTTCTTCTATACCATGCACGGATTAAACACTAAACTACGTAACGGATTTTGATAATCTCTAAATAATATAAAGAAAGTCGCTATCCGCCTCTGTCTGTTTGTGCGCTTAGTTCTTCTATACCATGCACGGATTAAACACTAAATTAACGGATTTTGATAATCTCTTAATAATATAAAGAAAGACGCTATCCGCCTCTTACTGTTTGTGCGCTTAGTTCTTCTATACCATGCACGTATTAAACACTAAATTAACGGATTTTGATAATCTCTTAATAATATTAAGAAAGACGCTATCCGCCTCTGTCTGTTTGTGCGCTTAGTTCTTCTATACCATGCACGGATTAAACACTAAATTAACGGATTTTGATAATCTCTTAATAATGTTAAGAAAGACGCTATCCGCCTCTTTCTGTTTGTGCGCTTAGTTCTTCTATACCATGCACGGATTAAACACTAAATTAACGGATTTTGATAATCTCTTAATAATATAAAGAAAGACGCTATCCGCCTCTGTCTGTTTGTGCGCTTAGTTCTTCTATACCATGCACGGATTAAACACTAAATTAACGGATTTTGATAATCTCTTAATAATATAAAGAAAGACGCTATCCGCCTCTGTCTGTTTGTGCGCTTAGTTCTTCTATACCATGCACGGATTAAACACTAAATTAACGGATTTTGATAATCTCTTAATAATGTAAAGAAAGACGCTATCCGCCTCTTTCTGTTTGTGCGCTTAGTTCTTCTATACCATGCACGGATTAAACACTAAATTAACGGATTTTGATAATCTCTTAATAATATAAAGAAAGACGCTATCCGCCTCTTTCTGTTTGTGCGCTTAGTTCTTCTATACCATGCACGGATTAAACACTAAATTAACGGATTTTGATAATCTCTAAATAATATAAAGAAAGTCGCTATCCGCCTCTGTCTGTTTGTGCGCTTAGTTCTTCTATACCATGCACGGATTAAACACTAAATTAACGGATTTTGATAATCTCTTAATAATATAAAGAAAGACGCTATCCGCCTCTTTCTGTTTGTGCGCTTAGTTCTTCTATACCATGCACGGATTAAACACTAAATTAACGGATTTTGATAATCTCTAAATAATATAAAGAAAGTCGCTATCCGCCTCTGTCTGTTTGTGCGCTTAGTTCTTCTATACCATGCACGGATTAAACACTAAACTACGTAACGGATTTTGATAATCTCTAAATAATATAAAGAAAGTCGCTTTCCGCCTCTGTCTGTTTGTGCGCTTAGTTCTTCTATACCATGCACGGATTAAACACTAAATTAACGGATTTTGATAATCTCATAATAATATAAAGAAAGACGCTATCCGCCTCTTTCTGTTTGTGCGCTTAGTTCTTCTATACCATGCACGGATTAAACACTAAATTGACGGATTTTGATAATCTCTAAATAATATAAAGAAAGTCGCTATCCGACTCTGTCTGTTTGTGCGCTTAGTTCTTCTATACCATGCACGGATTAAACACTAAATTAACGCATTTTGATAATCTCTTAATAATATAAAGAAAGACGCTATCCGCCTCTTTCTGTTTGTGCGCTTAGTTCTACTATACCATGCACGGATTAAACACTAAATTAACGGATTTTGATAATCTCTAAATAATATAAAGAAAGTCGCTATCCGCCTCTGTCTGTTTGTGCGCTTAGTTCTTCTATACCATGCACGGATTAAACACTAAACTACGTAACGGATTTTGATAATCTCTAAATAATATAAAGAAAGACGCTATCCGCCTCTGTCTGTTTGTGCGCTTAGTTCTTCTATACCATGCACGGATTAAACACTAAATTAACGGATTTTGATAATCTCTAAATAATATAAAGAAAGTCGCTATCCGCCTCTGTCTGTTTGTGCGCTTAGTTCTTCTATACCATGCACGGATTAAACACTAAACTACGTAACGGATTTTGATAATCTCTAAATAATATAAAGAAAGTCGCTATCCGCCTCTGTCTGTTTGTGCGCTTAGTTCTTCTATACCATGCACGGATTAAACACTAAATTAACGGATTTTGATAATCTCTCAATAATATAAAGAAAGACGCTATCCGCCTCTTTCTGTTTGTGCGCTTAGTTCTTCTATACCATGCACGGATTAAACACTAAACTACGTAACGGATTTTGATAATCTCTAAATAATATAAAGAAAGTCGCTATCCGCCTCTGTCTGTTTGTGCGCTTAGTTCTTCTATACCATGCACGGATTAAACACTAAATTAACGGATTTTGATAATCTCTTAATAATATAAAGAAAGTCGCTATCCGCCTCTGTCTTTTTGTGCGCTTAGTTCTTCTATACCATGCACGGATTAAACACTAAATTAACGGATTTTGATAATCTCTTAATAATATAAAGAAAGACGCTATCCGCCTCTTTCTGTTTGTGCGCTTAGTTCTTCTATACCATGCACGGGTTAAACACTAAATTAACGGATTTTGATAATCTCTTAATAATATAAAGAAAGACGCTATCCGCCTCTGACTGTTTGTTCGCTTAGTTCTTCTATACCATGCTTGGGTTATACACTAAATTAACGGATTTTGATAATCTCTTAATAATATAAAGAAAGACGCTATCCGCCTCTGTCTGTTTGTGCGCTTAGTTCTTCTATACCATGCACGGATTAAACACTAAATTAACGGATTTTGATAATCTCTAAATAATATAAAGAAAGTCGCTATCCGCCTCTGTCTGTTTGTGCGCTTAGTTCTTCTATACCATGCACGGATTAAACACTAAACTACGTAACGGATTTTGATAATCTCTAAATAATATAAAGAAAGTCGCTATCCGCCTCTGTCTGTTTGGGCGCTTAGTTCTTCTATACCATGCACGGATTAAACACTAAATTAACGGATTTTGATAATCTCTAAATAATATAAAGAAAGTCGCTATCCGCCTCTGTCTGTTTGTGCGCTTAGTTCTTCTATACCATGCACGGATTAAACACTAAATTAACGGATTTTTATAATCTCTTAATAATATAAAGAAAGACGCTATCCGCCTCTTTCTGTTTGAGCGCTTAGTTCTTATATACCATGCACGGATTAAACACTTAATTAACGGATTTTGATAATCTCTTAATAATATAAAGAAAGACGCTATCCGCCTCTTTCTGTTTGTGCGCTTAGTTCTTCTATACCATGCACGGATTAAACACTAAACTACGTAACGGATTTTGATTATCTCTAAATAATATAAAGAAAGTCGCTATCCGCCTCTGTCTGTTTGTGCGCTTAGTTCTTCTATACCATGCACGGATTAAACACTAAATTAACGGATTTTGATTATCTCTAAATAATATAAAGAAAGTCGCTATCCGCCTCTGTCTGTTTGTGCGCTTAGTTCTTCTATACCATGCACGGATTAAACACTAAATTAACGGGTTTTGATAATCTCTTAATAATATAAAGAAAGACGCTATCCGCCTCTTTTTGTTTGTGCGCTTAGTTCTTCTATACCATACACGGATTAAACACTAAATTAACGGATTTTGATAATCTCTAAATAATATAAAGAAAGTCGCTATCCGCCTCTGTCTGTTTGTGCGCTTAGTTCTTCTATACCATGCACGGATTAAACACTAAACTACGTAACGGATTTTGATAATCTCTAAATAATATAAAGAAAGTCGCTATCCGCCTCTGTCTGTTTGTGCGCTTAGTTCTTCTATACCATGCACGGATTAAACACTAAATTAACGGATTTTGATAATCTCTTAATAATATAAAGAAAGACGCTATCCGCCTCTTTCTGTTTGTGCGCTTAGTTCTTCTATACCATGCACGGATTAAACACTAAATTAACGGATTTTGATAATCTCTAAATAATATAAAGAAAGTCGCTATCCGCCTCTGTCTGTTTGTGCGCTTAGTTCTTCTATACCATGCACGGATTAAACACTAAATTAACGGATTTTGATAATCTCTTAATAATATAAAGAAAGACGCTATCCGCCTCTTTCTGTTTGTGCGCTTAGTTCTTCTATACCATGCACGGATTAAACACTAAATTAACGGATTTTGATAATCTCTAAATAATATAAAGAAAGTTGCTATCCGCCTCTGTCTGTTTGTGCGCTTAGTTCTTCTATACCATGCACGGATTAAACACTTAACTACGTAACGGATTTTGATAATCTCTAAATAATATAAAGAAAGTCGCTATCCGCCTCTGTCAGTTTGTGCGCTTAGTTCTTCTATACCATGCACGGATTAAACACTAAATTAACGGATTTTGATAATCTCTAAATAATATAAAGAAAGTCGCTATCCGCCTCTGTCTGTTTGTGCGCTTAGTTCTTCTATACCATGCACGGATTAAACACTAAACTACGTAACGGATTTTGATAATCTCTAAATAATATAAAGAAAGTCGCTATCCGCCTCTGTCTGTTTGTGCGCTTAGTTCTTCTATACCATGCACGGATTAAACACTAAATTAACGGATTTTGATAATCTCTTAATAATATAAAGAAAGACGCTATCCGCCTCTGTCTGTTTGTGCGCTTAGTTCTTCTATACCATGCACGGATTAAACACTAAATTAACGGATTTTGATAATCTCTTAATAATGTAAAGAAAGACGCTATCCGCCTCTTTCTGTTTGTGCGCTTAGTTCTTCTATACCATGCACGGATTAAACACTAAATTAACGGATTTTGATAATCTCTTAATAATATAAAGAAAGACGCTATCCGCCTCTTTCTGTTTGTGCGCTTAGTTCTTCTATACCATGCACGGATTAAACACTAAATTAACGGATTTTGATAATCTCTAAATAATATAAAGAAAGTCGCTATCCGCCTCTGTCTGTTTGTGCGCTTAGTTCTTCTATACCATGCACGGATTAAACACTAAATTAACGGATTTTGATAATCTCTTAATAATATAAAGAAAGACGCTATCCGCCTCTTTCTGTTTGTGCGCTTAGTTCTTCTATACCATGCACGGATTAAACACTAAATTAACGGATTTTGATAATCTCTAAATAATATAAAGAAAGTCGCTATCCGCCTCTGTCTGTTTGTGCGCTTAGTTCTTCTATACCATGCACGGATTAAACACTAAACTACGTAACGGATTTTGATAATCTCTAAATAATATAAAGAAAGTCGCTATCCGCCTCTGTCTGTTTGTGCGCTTAGTTCTTCTATACCATGCACGGATTAAACACTAAATTAACGGATTTTGATAATCTCATAATAATATAAAGAAAGACGCTATCCGCCTCTTTCTGTTTGTGCGCTTAGTTCTTCTATACCATGCACGGATTAAACACTAAATTGACGGATTTTGATAATCTCTAAATAATATAAAGAAAGTCGCTATCCGACTCTGTCTTTTTGTGCGCTTAGTTCTTCTATACCATGCACGGATTAAACACTAAATTAACGCATTTTGATAATCTCTTAATAATATAAAGAAAGACGCTATCCGCCTCTTTCTGTTTGTGCGCTTAGTTCTACTATACCATGCACGGATTAAACACTAAATTAACGGATTTTGATAATCTCTAAATAATATAAAGAAAGTCGCTATCCGCCTCTGTCTGTTTGTGCGCTTAGTTCTTCTATACCATGCACGGATTAAACACTAAACTACGTAACGGATTTTGATAATCTCTAAATAATATAAAGAAAGACGCTATCCGCCTCTGTCTGTTTGTGCGCTTAGTTCTTCTATACCATGCACGGATTAAACACTAAATTAACGGATTTTGATAATCTCTAAATAATATAAAGAAAGTCGCTATCCGCCTCTGTCTGTTTGTGCGCTTAGTTCTTCTATACCATGCACGGATTAAACACTAAACTACGTAACGGATTTTGATAATCTCTAAATAATATAAAGAAAGTCGCTATCCGCCTCTGTCTTTTTGTGCGCTTAGTTCTTCTATACCATGCACGGATTAAACACTAAATTAACGGATTTTGATAATCTCTCAATAATATAAAGAAAGACGCTATCCGCCTCTTTCTGTTTGTGCGCTTAGTTCTTCTATACCATGCACGGATTAAACACTAAACTACGTAACGGATTTTGATTATCTCTAAATAATATAAAGAAAGTCGCTATCCGCCTCTGTCTGTTTGTGCGCTTAGTTCTTCTATACCATGCACGGATTAAACACTAAATTAACGGATTTTGATAATCTCTTAATAATATAAAGAAAGACGCTATCCGCCTCTTTCTGTTTGTGCGCTTAGTTCTTCTATACCATGCACGGATTAAACACTAAATTAACGGATTTTGATAATCTCTTAATAATATAAAGAAAGACGCTATCCGCCTCTGTCTGTTTGTGCGCTTAGTTCTTCTATACCATGCACGGATTAAACACTAAATTAACGGATTTTGATAATCTCTTAATAATATAAAGAAAGACGCTATCCGCCTCTGTCTGTTTGTGCGCTTAGTTCTTCTATACCATGCACGGATTAAACACTAAATTAACGGATTTTGATAATCTCTTAATAATGTAAAGAAAGACGCTATCCGCCTCTTTCTGTTTGTGCGCTTAGTTCTTCTATACCATGCACGGATTAAACACTAAATTAACGGATTTTGATAATCTCTTAATAATATAAAGAAAGACGCTATCCGCCTCTTTCTGTTTGTGCGCTTAGTTCTTCTATACCATGCACGGATTAAACACTAAATTAACGGATTTTGATAATCTCTAAATAATATAAAGAAAGTCGCTATCCGCCTCTGTCTGTTTGTGCGCTTAGTTCTTCTATACCATGCACGGATTAAACACTAAATTAACGGATTTTGATTATCTCTTAATAATATAAAGAAAGACGCTATCCGCCTCTGTCTGTTTGTGCGCTTAGTTCTTCTATACCATGCACGGATTAAACACTAAATTAACGGATTTTGATAATCTCTAAATAATATAAAGAAAGTCGCTATCCGCCTCTGTCTGTTTGTGCGCTTAGTTCTTCTATAACATGCACGGATTAAACACTAAATTAACGGATTTTGATAATCTCTTAATTATATAAAGAAAGACGCTATCCGCCTCTTTCTGTTTGTGCGCTTAGTTCTTCTATACCATGCACGGATTAAACACTAAATAAACGGATTTTGATAATCTCTAAATAATATAAAGAAAGTCGCTATCCGCCTCTGTCTGTTTGTGCGCTTAGTTCTTCTATACCATGCACGGATTAAACACTAAACTACGTAACGGATTTTGTTAATCTCTAAATAATATAAAGAAAGTCGCTCTCCGCCTCTGTCTGTTTGTGCGCTTAGTTCTTCTATACCATGCACGGATTAAACACTAAATTAACGGATTTTGATAATCTCTAAATAATATAAAGAAAGTCGCTATCCGCTTCTGTCTGTTTGTGCGCTTAGTTCTTCTATACCATGCACGGATTAAACACTAAACTACGTAACGGATTTTGATAATCTCTAAATAATATAAAGAAAGTCGCTATCCGCCTCTGTCTGTTTGTGCGCTTAGTTCTTCTATACCATGCACGGATTAAACACTAAACTACGTAACGGATTTTGATAATCTCTAAATAATATAAAGAAAGTCGCTATCCGCCTCTGTCATTTTGTGCGCTTAGTTCTTCTATACCATGCACGGATTAAACACTAAATTAACGGATTTTGATAATCTCTAAATAATATAAAGAAAGTCGCTATCCGCCTCTGTCTGTTTGTGCGCTTAGTTCTTCTATACCATGCACGGATTAAACACTCAACTACGTAACGGATTTTGATAATCTCTAAATAATATAAAGAAAGTCGCTATCCGCCTCTGTCTGTTTGTGCGCTTAGTTCTTCTATACCATGCACGGATTAAACACTAAATTAACGGATTTTGATAATCTCTTAATAATATAAAGAAAGACGCTATCCGCCTCTTTCTGTTTGTGCGCTTAGTTCTTCTATACCATGCACGGATTAAACACTAAATTAACGGATTTTGATAATCTCTTAGTAATATAAAGAAAGACGCTATCCGCCTCTTTCTGTTTGTGCGCTTAGTTCTTCTATACCATGCACGGATTAAACACTAAATTAACGGATTTTGATAATCTCTAAATAATATAAAGAAAGTCGCTATCCGCCTCTGTCTGTTTGTGCGCTTAGTTCTTCTATACCATGCACGGATTAAACACTAAACTACGTAACGGATTTGGATAATCTCTAAATAATATAAAGAAAGTCGCTATCCGCCTCTGTCTGTTTGTGCGCTTAGTTCTTCTATACCATACACGGATTAAACACTAAATTAACGGATTTTGATAATCTCTTAATAATATAAAGAAAGACGCTATCCGCCTCTGTCTGTTTGTGCGCTTAGTTCTTCTATACCATGCACGGATTAAACACTAAATTAACGGATTTTTATAATCTCTAAATAATATAAAGAAAGTCGCTATCCGCCTCTGTCTGTTTGTGCGCTTAGTTCTTCTATACCATGCACGGATTAAACACTAAACTACGTAACGGATTTTGATAATCTCCAAATAATATAAAGAAAGTCGCTATCCGCCTCTGTCTGTTTGTGCGCTTAGTTCTTCTATACCATGCACGGATTAAACACTAAATTAACGGATTTTGATAATCTCTTAATAATATAAAGAAAGACGCTATCCGCCTCTTTCTGTTTGTGCGCTTAGTTCTTCTATACCATGCACGGATTAAACACTAAATTAACGGATTTGGATAATCTCTAAATAATATAAAGAAAGACGCTATCCGCCTCTTTCTGTTTGTGCGCTTAGTTCTTCTATACCATGCACGGATTAAACACTAAATAAACGGATTTTGATAATCTCTAAATAATATAAAGAAAGTCGCTATCCGCCTCTGTCTGTTTGTGCGCTTAGTTCTTCTATACCATGCACGGATTAAACACTAAACTACGTAACGGATTTTGATAATCTCTAAATAATATAAAGAAAGTCGCTATCCGCCTCTGTCTGTTTGTGCGCTTAGTTCTTCTATACCATGCACGGATTAAACACTAAATTAACGGATTTTGATAATCTCTTAATAATATAAAGAAAGACGCTATCCGCCTCTTTCTGTTTGTGCGCTTAGTTCTTCTATACCATGCACGGATTAAACACTAAATTAACGGATTTTGATAATCTCTGAATAATATAAAGAAAGTCGCTATCCGCCTCTGTCTGTTTGTGCGCTTAGTTCTTCTATACCATGCACGGATTCAACACTAAATTAACGGATTTTGATAATCTTTTAATAATATAAAGAAAGACGCTATCCGCCTCTGTCTGTTTGTGCGCTTAGTTCTTCTATACCATGCACGGATTAAACACTAAATTAACGGATTTTGATAATCTCTTAGTAATATAAAGAAAGACGCTATCCGCCTCTGTCTGTTTGTGCGCTTAGTTCTTCTATACCATGCACGGATTAAACACTAAACTACGTAACGGATTTTGATAATCTCTAAATAATATAAAGAAAGTCGCTATCCGCCTCTGTCTGTTTGTGCGCTTAGTTCTTCTATACCATGCACGGATTAAACACTAAACTACGTAACGGATTTTGATAATCTCTAAATAATATAAAGATAGTCGCTATCCGCCTCTGTCTGTTTGTGCGCTTAGTTCTTCTATACCATGCACGGATTAAACACTAAATTAACGGATTTTGATAATCTCTTAGTAATATAAAGAAAGACGCTATCCGCCTCTTTCTGTTTGTGCGCTTAGTTCTTCTATACCATGCACGGATTAAACACTAAATTAACGGATTTTGATAATCTCTCAATAATATAAAGAAAGACGCTATCCGCCTCTTTCTGTTTGTGCGCTTAGTTCTTCTATACCATGCACGGATTAAACACTAAACTACGTAACGGATTTTGATAATCTCTAAATAATATAAAGAAAGTCGCTATCCGCCTCTGTCTGTTTGTGCGCTTAGTTCTTCTATACCATGCACGGATTAAACACTAAATTAACGGATTTTGATAATCTCTTAATAATATAAAGAAAGACGCTATCCGCCTCTTTCTGTTTGTGCGCTTAGTTCTTCTATACCATGCACGGATTAAACACTAAATTAACGGATTTTGATAATCTCTTAATAATATAAAGAAAGACGCTATCCGCCTCTGTCTGTTTGTGCGCTTAGTTCTTCTATACCATGCACGGATTAAACACTAAATAAACGGATTTTGATAATCTCTTAATAATATAAAGAAAGACGCTATCCGCCTCTGTCTGTTTGTGCGCTTAGTTCTTCTATACCATGCACGGATTAAACACTAAATTAACGGATTTTGATAATCTCTTAATAATGTAAAGAAAGACGCTATCCGCCTCTTTCTGTTTGTGCGCTTAGTTCTTCTATACCATGCACGGATTAAACACTAAACTACGTAACGGATTTTGATAATCTCTAAATAATATAAAGAAAGTCGCTATCCGCCTCTGTCTGTTTGTGCGCTTAGTTCTTCTATACCATGCACGGATTAAACACTAAACTACGTAACGGATTTTGATAATCTCTAAATAATATAAAGATAGTCGCTATCCGCCTCTGTCTGTTTGTGCGCTTAGTTCTTCTATACCATGCACGGATTAAACACTAAATTAACGGATTTTGATAATCTCTTAGTAATATAAAGAAAGACGCTATCCGCCTCTTTCTGTTTGTGCGCTTAGTTCTTCTATACCATGCACGGATTAAACACTAAATTAACGGATTTTGATAATCTCTAAATAATATAAAGAAAGTCGCTATCCGCCTCTGTCTGTTTGTGCGCTTAGTTCTTCTATACCATGCACGGATTAAACACTAAATTAACGGATTTTGATAATCTCTTAGTAATATAAAGAAAGACGCTATCCGCCTCTTTCTGTTTGTGCGCTTAGTTCTTCTATACCATGCACGGATTAAACACTAAACTACGTAACGGATTTTGATAATCTCTAAATAATATAAAGAAAGTCGCTATCCGCCTCTGTCTGTTTGTGCGCTTAGTTCTTCTATACCATGCACGGATTAAACACTAAATTAACGGATTTTGATAATCTCTTAATAATATAAAGAAAGACGCTATCCGCCTCTTACTGTTTGTGCGCTTAGTTCTTCTATACCATGCACGGATTAAACACTAAATTAACGGATTTTGATAATCTCTTAATAATATAAAGAAAGACGCTATCCGCCTCTGTCTGTTTGTGCGCTTAGTTCTTCTATACCATGCACGGATTAAACACTAAATTAACGGATTTTGATAATCTCTTAATAATGTAAAGAAAGACGCTATCCGCCTCTTTCTGTTTGTGCGCTTAGTTCTTCTATACCATGCACGGATTAAACACTAAATTAACGGATTTTGATAATCTCTTAATAATATAAAGAAAGACGCTATCCGCCTCTGTCTGTTTGTGCGCTTAGTTCTTCTATACCATGCACGGATTAAACACTAAATTAACGGATTTTGATAATCTCTTAATAATATAAAGAAAGACGCTATCCGCCTCTGTCTGTTTGTGCGCTTAGTTCTTCTATACCATGCACGGATTAAACACTAAATTAACGGATTTTGATAATCTCTAAATAATATAAAGAAAGTCGCTATCCGCCTCTGTCTGTTTGTGCGCTTAGTTCTTCTATACCATGCACGGATTAAACACTAAATTAACGGATTTTGATAATCTCTTAATAATATAAAGAAAGACGCTATCCGCCTCTTTCTGTTTGTGCGCTTAGTTCTTCTATACCATGCACGGATTAAACACTAAATTAACGGATTTTGATAATCTCTAAATAATATAAAGAAAGTCGCTATCCGCCTCTGTCTGTTTGTGCGCTTAGTTCTTCTATACCATGCACGGATTAAACACTAAACTACGTAACGGATTTTGATAATCTCTAAATAATATAAAGAAAGTCGCTATCCGCCTCTGTCTGTTTGTGCGCTTAGTTCTTCTATACCATGCACGGATTAAACACTAAATTAACGGATTTTGATAATCTCATAATAATATAAAGAAAGACGCTATCCGCCTCTTTCTGTTTGTGCGCTTAGTTCTTCTATACCATGCACGGATTAAACACTAAATTAACGGATTTTGATAATCTCTAAATAATATAAAGAAAGTCGCTATCCGACTCTGTCTGTTTGTGCGCTTAGTTCTTCTATACCATGCACGGATTAAACACTAAATTAACGCATTTTGATAATCTCTTAATAATATAAAGAAAGACGCTATCCGCCTCTTTCTGTTTGTGCGCTTAGTTCTACTATACCATGCACGGATTAAACACTAAATTAACGGATTTTGATAATCTCTAAATAATATAAAGAAAGTCGCTATCCGCCTCTGTCTGTTTGTGCGCTTAGTTCTTCTATACCATGCACGGATTAAACACTAAACTACGTAACGGATTTTGATAATCTCTAAATAATATAAAGAAAGACGCTATCCGCCTCTGTCTGTTTGTGCGCTTAGTTCTTCTATACCATGCACGGATTAAACACTAAATTAACGGATTTTGATAATCTCTTAATAATATAAAGAAAGACGCTATCCGCCTCTTTCTGTTTGTGCGCTTAGTTCTTCTATACCATGCACGGATTAAACACTAAATTAACGGATTTTGATAATCTCTAAATAATATAAAGAAAGTCGCTATCCGCCTCTGTCTGTTTGTGCGCTTAGTTCTTCTATACCATGCACGGATTAAACACTAAACTACGTAACGGATTTTGATAATCTCTAAATAATATAAAGAAAGTCGCTATCCGCCTCTGTCTGTTTGTGCGCTTAGTTCTTCTATACCATGCACGGATTAAACACTAAACTACGTAACGGATTTTGATAATCTCTAAATAATATAAAGAAAGTCGCTATCCGCCTCTGTCTGTTTGTGCGCTTAGTTCTTCTATACCATGCACGGATTAAACACTAAATTAACGGATTTTGATAATCTCTTAATAATATAAAGAAAGACGCTATCCGCCTCTTTCTGTTTGTGCGCTTAGTTCTTCTATACCATGCACGGATTAAACACTAAATTAACGGATTTTGATAATCTCTAAATAATATAAAGAAAGTCGCTATCCGCCTCTGTCTGTTTGTGCGCTTAGTTCTTCTATACCATGCACGGATTAAACACTAAACTACGTAACGGATTTTGATAATCTCTAAATAATATAAAGAAAGTCGCTATCCGCCTCTGTCTGTTTGTGCGCTTAGTTCTTCTATACCATGCACGGATTAAACACTAAATTAACGGATTTTGATAATCTCTTAATAATATAAAGAAAGACGCTATCCGCCTCTTTCTGTTTGTGCGCTTAGTTCTTCTATACCATGCACGGATTAAACACTAAATTAACGGATTTTGATCATCTCTAAATAATATAAAGAAAGACGCTATCCGCCTCTGTCTGTTTGTGCGCTTAGTTCTTCTATACCATGCACGGATTAAACACTAAACTACGTAACGGATTTTGATAATCTCTAAATAATATAAAGAAAGTCGCTATCCGCCTCTGTCTGTTTGTGCGCTTAGTTCTTCTATACCATGCACGGATTAAACACTAAATTAACGGATTTTGATAATCTCTAAATAATATAAAGAAAGTCGCTATCCGCCTCTGTCTGTTTGTGCGCTTAGTTCTTCTATACCATGCACGGATTAAACACTAAACTACGTAACGGATTTTGATAATCTCTAAATAATATAAAGAAAGACGCTATCCGCCTCTGTCTGTTTGTGCGCTTAGTTCTTCTATACCATGCACGGATTAAACACTAAATTAACGGATTTTGATAATCTCTAAATAATATAAAGAAAGTCGCTATCCGCCTCTGTCTGTTTGTGCGCTTAGTTCTTCTAAACCATGTACGGATTAAACACTAAATTAACGGATTTTGATAATCTCTTAATAATATAAAGAAAGACGCTATCCGCCTCTTTCTGTTTGTGCGCTTAGTTCTTCTATACCATGCACGGATTAAACACTAAATTAACGGATTTTGATAATCTCTAAATAATATAAAGAAAGTCGCTATCCGCCTCTGTCTGTTTGTGCGCTTAGTTCTTCTATACCATGCACGGATTAAACACTAAACTACGTAACGGATTTTGATAATCTCTAAATAATATAAAGAAAGTCGCTATCCGCCTCTGTCTTGTTGTGCGCTTAGTTCTTCTATACCATGCACGGATTAAACACTAAACTACGTAACGGATTTTGATAATCTCTAAATAATATAAAGAAAGTCGCTATCCGCCTCTGTCTGTTTGTGCGCTTAGTTCTTCTATACCATGCACGGGTTAAACACTAAATTAACGGATTTTGATAAACTCTTAATAATATAAAGAAAGACGCTATCCGCCTCTGACTGTTTGTGCGCTTAGTTCTTCTATACCATGCACGGGTTAAACACTAAATTAACGGATTTTGATAATCTCTTAATAATATAAAGAAAGACGCTATCCGCCTCTTTCTGTTTGTGCGCTTAGTTCTTCTATACCATGCACGGATTAAACACAAAATTAACGGATTTTGATAATCTCTAAATAATATAAAGAAAGTCGCTATCCGCCTCTGTCTGTTTGTGCGCTTAGTTCTTCTATACCATGCACGGATTAAACACTAAACTACGTAACGGATTTTGATAATCTCTAAATAATATAAAGAAAGTCGCTATCCGCCTCTGTCTGTTTGTGCGCTAAGTTCTTCTATACCATGCACGGATTAAACACTAAACTACGTAACGGATTTTGATAATCTCTAAATAATATAAAGAAAGTCGCTATCCGCCCCTGTCTGTTTGTGCGCTTAGTTCTTCTATACCATGCACGGATTAAACACTAAATTAACGGATTTTGATAATCTCTTAATAATAAAAAGAAAGACGCTATCCGCCTCTTTCTGTTTGTGCGCTTAGTTCTTCTATACCATGCACGGGTTAAACACTAAATTAACGGATTTTGATAAACTCTTAATAATATAAAGAAAGACGCTATCCGCCTCTGACTGTTTGTGCGCTTAGTTCTTCTATACCATGCACGGGTTAAACACTAAATTAACGGATTTTGATAATCTCTTAATAATAAAAAGAAAGACGCTATCCGCCTCTTTCTGTTTGTGCGCTTAGTTCTTCTATACCATGCACGGGTTAAACACTAAATTAACGGATTTTGATAAACTCTTAATAATATAAAGAAAGACGCTATCCGCCTCTGACTGTTTGTGCGCTTAGTTCTTCTATACCATGCACGGGTTAAACACTAAATTAACGGATTTTGATAATCTCTTAATAATATAAAGAAAGACGCTATCCGCCTCTTTCTGTTTGTGCGCTTAGTTCTTCTATACCATGCACGGATTAAACACAAAATTAACGGATTTTGATAATCTCTAAATAATATAAAGAAAGTCGCTATCCGCCTCTGTCTGTTTGTGCGCTTAGTTCTTCTATACCATGCACGGATTAAACACTAAACTACGTAACGGATTTTGATAATCTCTAAATAATATAAAGAAAGTCGCTATCCGCCCCTGTCTGTTTGTGCGCTTAGTTCTTCTATACCATGCACGGATTAAACACTAAATTAACGGATTTTGATAATCTCTTAATAATAAAAAGAAAGACGCTATCCGCCTCTGACTGTTTGTGCGCTTAGTTCTTCTATACCATGCACGGGTTAAACACTAAATTAACGGATTTTGATAATCTCTTAATAATATAAAGAAAGACGCTATCCGCCTCTTTCTGTTTGTGCGCTTAGTTCTTCTATACCATGCACGGATTAAACACTAAATTAACGGATTTTGATAATCTCTAAATAATATAAAGAAAGTCGCTCTCCGCCTCTGTCTGTTTGTGCGCTTAGTTCTTCTATACCATGCACGGATTAAACACTAAACTACGTAACGGATTTTGATAATCTCTAAATAATATAAAGAAAGTCGCTATCCGCCTCTGTCTGTTTGTGCGCTTAGTTCTTCTATACCATGCACGGATTAAACACTAAATTAACGGATTTTGATAATCTCTTAATAATATAAAGAAAGACGCTATCCGCCTCTTTCTGTTTGTGCGCTTAGTTCTTCTATACCATGCACGGATTAAACACTAAATTAACGGATTTTGATAATCTCTAAATAATATAAAGAAAGTCGCTATCCGCCTCTGTCTGTTTGTGCGCTTAGTTCTTCTATACCATGCACGGATTAAACACTAAACTACGTAACGGATTTTGATAATCTCTAAATAATATAAAGAAAGTCGCTATCCGCCTCTGTCTGTTTGTGCGCTTAGTTCTTCTATACCATGCACGGATTAAACACTAAACTACGTAACGGATTTTGATAATCTCTAAATAATATAAAGAAAGTCGCTATCCGCCTCTGTCTGTTTGTGCGCTTAGTTCTTCTATACCATGCACGGATTAAACACTAAATTAACGGATTTTGATAATCTCTTAATAATATAAAGAAAGACGCTATCCGCCTCTTTCTGTTTGTGCGCTTAGTTCTTCTATACCATGCACGGATTAAACACTAAATTAACGGATTTTGATAATCTATAATCCATAAAATTCTTCTTAATAAACTTAGTCAAATCGGAATTGAGGGTAAACTATTGGAATGGATAAAAAGCTACTTAACAAATAGAAATCTACAAGTAAAAAATAATTCTAACCTTTCACACAAATTCATAGCTACTAGCGGTGTACCCCAAGGGTCACATTTAGGCCAAATACTGTTTCTCCTTTTCATAAACGATATTGTACGGGACGTGTCGCCTGCACAAGAAAAAACTGTAAAAATATAAGCACCGGCACACATTTACCTTTGTCCTGTGTAACGATTCAAATAAAGCACTTGAGGTATTTCATTTGAACCATTACAGAGTTATTTAAAATATCATAAAAATGCAGGGAATATTGACTCTTGTAATATGTTTGCCTCAATGAATGCGTCTTGAGAAAGACGATATATTCGAAATTTGTAATTTGCTTTTGAAAAGAACGCCTTTATAAAAGCGGTTGTTTTTATTGCGGATAAAACTCCTTGTATTCGTCCAAGGTCAGTCAGTAACGGCTCTGTGACATCGGGGCCAGTGAGCAGGACCGCACGCTGGAGGAAAGGCTCTCCGGGACTGGCTGGCAGGCGGGCTGGCAGGCGGGCTGGCTCAGTCGCCAACGTTCAGTCCCCTCGATCCAGGGAATATCGACTCTTGTATGTTTGCATAAATGAATGCGTCTTGAGAAAGACGATATATTCGACATTTGTAATTTGCATATTGAAAAGAACGCTTTTATAAAAGCGGTTGGTTTTTATTGCGGGTGCAACTTCTTGTATCCCTCCAGGCTCAGTCGGTAACGGCTCTGCGGGGCGCTGGCTGGTTCAGTAGGCAATGGCAGATCCTCTCTCCGAGGCTGGCTGTTGGGAAGGCTCAGTGAAGCCCGAGGCAGAGGCGCCGCGACGTCTGGGCGTCGTTGGCTTGTCGGTGAGCAGCGAGCTCAGCAGCAGGCAGTTGCAGTAGACAGCGGAAGTGGAGCGGGGGGGGGAACCGGGTTGAAATCAAACACAGCGTGTTGCTCTCAGGTAGCGAAGCGGGTCAGGCAGAGCGGACAGCGGTAGGTGTTGCTCGGTCCAGGGCTTATGGCGGAATGGTGAAGAGACCGGTTTTTGCGGCGCCTTTATAAGATTCTATAGGACCGCGCCTCCGACCCTTGATTGTATTATGAAATTCCCGTAACGAGCTTGCTTTTTTCTTGCTATGAAGCTCGCCACGTTTGTAGGATTAAATCTGTTTATCTCAGAAATATAGGAATATTTTATAATATTAGACCTTATCTGCCTCTGTCGCCCTGCCAAAACCACATCGTCGCAATATTGTTTATTTAGTTATAATAAGACATATTCTACAAGATAAGTGGTCAAATCTCTGTAACATTTTCAGAGTTTCGCTGATTACATAATTATCTTACGTGTAACATATTTTATTTCTATTCGAGCTTATTTAATTAACATATAAGTATCTTTGTATATAATTATTTAGTTAACATTGTTTCCTATTATTACAGGAAGGGCTTGCAAATTTGTATTTTTTTACAAATCTCTTGGATACACGTGAGTCGCTCAAGCAGATTTTGTGCTTAGCCAATCAGCGGCTGCCTAGCCAGAGTAAGATGGTTGCTTGAGTTGAAGCGAGACAACTGCCTTTTAGGTCCGAGCGATAAAATTTACCGTTAAACGGCAGGGCAGGTTTTTAAACATGAGTTACCTATATGTAAGGCAGGTTTATCAACATTAGTTTTATGGAAGGTTTTACATAGTTTTCGACAGTGGTAAATATGGTGGCATTTTGTTGTGTTTTTTTATAATTGATGTACATTTTATATTGATGATGCTGATGACGTTCGATACAGATATTGTTACTGTATTTGATAAAAATGTTAAAGTGCTACTTTTGCCGATGACCTTAAACTATTTAAAATTATAAAAACAATAAATGACTGTATTCAAATTCAATTAAATTTAAATAAACTTCAAGATTGGTGCAAAACTAACAAACTTTATCTCAATATTAGTAAATGCCACATTATAAGATTTTTTAGAACAACACAACCCCTTAACTATCAATACAAAATTAATAATGTTTCTCTCGCCTCTGTAAGTGAAATTAACGATCTCGGCATTATTTTCGATTCAAAATTTAACTTTCTTTCACATGTAGAAACAGTCACCAACAAAGGACTAAAAATGCTCGGCTTCATTCTCCGAAATGGCAGAGACTTTAAAAATATTTCAACACTAAAAATCTTATATTCCTCACTTGTTCGAAGTCAAATCGAATATAATTCTCCTATTTGGTGTCCTTACTTTAAAATCCACTCCGACTCTATTGAAAAAATTCAGCATAAATTCCTAAGATACATTAACTATAAACTCGGTCTACCTATAGAATCAATAAATTACAATCACTTGATGAAAGAATTAAACTTACTTAAACTCTCAGATAGAAGACTTATTTCCGATTTGACTTTTATTTTTAAAATTGTCAATGGTATTATAGACAGCCCTGATATATTAAGCCTAATTACCTTCCATATACCCACTAGAACCACTCGATCCAAAATTCTTTTTAATTTCAATAACAATATCAGGACTGAGTCATTTAGAAACTCGCTTATACCTAGATTGCATGCAGTTGGCAATGCTTTCTCAGAAGTAGTAGATGTATTCAACTGCACGGAATATAGTTATAAGAAGGCTATAATAACATACCTCTGTCGTAATTATCAAAGTTATTAGGCATAATACCATTCTATTCATAAGTTATCACAGAACCTAAACTATGCACTTACATCAGATATCAGACAGAAGAGTGTTATCTAATAATTTTATATACTTAATCAAAACTATAATTTTTCCCAAAATTGTTATGAGATGTCTTACTGACAGCCCTGTTTCAATAGAGCTAACTCTTAGTTCTCAGCAAATTCAACCAAATCCAATATTGAAGGTAACAATAACCTCAATACTAAACTACTGTACGGATTGAAAATAAAAATGCTATTGTACCTATGTATACCAGATGTTATTCTTGTTTAATTTTCAACATAATTTCTCAGTAATTATTCTGTTTAACATAATACTGTTTCGCTCCTGTGAACCACTGTAAACATAAATCATGTATATTGTAAAAGCCTTTTACGGCGTCTAAATGAATAAATAAATAAATAAATAAATAAATAATCTCTAAATAATATAAAGAAAGTCGCTATCCGCCTCTGTCTGTTTGTGCGCTTAGTTCTTCTATACCATGCACGGATTAAACACTAAATTAACGGATTTTGATAATCTCTTAATAATATAAAGAAAGACGCTATCCGCCTCTTTCTGTTTGTGCGCTTAGTTCTTCTATACCAGGCACGGATTAAACACTAAATTAACGGATTTTGATAATCTATAAATAATATAAAGAAAGTCGCTATCCGCCTCTGTCTGTTTGTGCGCTTAGTTCTTCTATACCATGCACGGATTAAACACTAAATTAACGGATTTTGATAATCTCTTAATAATATAAAGAAAGACGCTATCCGCCTCTTTCTGTTTGTGCGCTTAGTTCTTCTATACCATGCACGGATTAAACACTAAATTAACGGATTTTGATAATCTATAAATAATATAAAGAAAGTCGCTATCCGCCTCTGTCTGTTTGTGCGCTTAGTTCTTCTATACCATGCACGGATTAAACACTAAATTAACGGATTTTGATAATCTCTTAATAATATAAAGAAAGACGCTATCCGCCTCTTTCTGTTTGTGCGCTTAGTTCTTCTATACCATGCACGGATTAAACACTAAATTAACGGATTTTGATAATCTCTAAATAATATAAAGAAAGTCGCTATCCGCCTCTGTCTGTTTGTGCGCTTAGTTCTTCTATACCATGCACGGATTAAACACTAAATTAACGGATTTTGATAATCTCTTAATAATATAAAGAAAGACGCTATCCGCCTCTTTCTGTTTGTGCGCTTAGTTCTTCTATACCATGCACGTATTAAACATTAAATTAACGGATTTTGATAATCTATAAATAATATAAAGAAAGTCGCTATCCGCCTCTGTCTGTTTGTGCGCTTAGTTCTTCTATACCATGCACGGATTAAACACTAAATTAACGGATTTTGATAATCTCTTAATAATATAAAGAAAGACGCTATCCGCCTCTGTCTGTTTGTGCGCTTACTTCTTCTATACCATGCACGGATTAAACACTAAATTATCGGATTTTGATAATCTCTTAATAATATAAAGAAAGACGCTATCCGCCTCTTTCTGTTTGTGCGCTTAGTTCTTCTATACCATGCACGGATTAAACACTAAATTAACGGATTTTGATAATCTCTAAATAATATAAAGAAAGTCGCTATCCGCCTCTGTCTGTTTGTGCGCTTAGTTCTTCTATACCATGCACGGATTAAACACTAAACTACGTAACGGATTTTGATAATCTCTAAATAATATAAAGAAAGTCGCTATCCGCCTCTGTCTGTTTGTGCGCTTAGTTCTTCTATACCATGCACGGATTAAACACTAAACTACGTAACGGATTTTGATAATCTCTAAATAATATAAAGAAAGTCGCTATCCGCCTCTGTCTGTTTGTGCGCTTAGTTCTTCTTTATCATGCACGGATTAAACACTAAACTACGTAACGGATTTTGATAATCTCTAAATAATATAAAGAAAGTCGCTATCCGCCTCTGTCTGTTTGTGCGCTTAGTTCTTCTATACCATGCACGGATTAAACACTAAACTACGTAACGGATTTTGATAATCTCTAAATAATATAAAGAAAGTCGCTATCCGCCTGTCTGTTTGTGCGCTTAGTTCTTCTTTATCATGCACGGATTAAACACTAAACTACGTAACGGATTTTGATAATCTCTAAATAATATAAAGAAAGTCGCTATCCGCCTCTGTCTGTTTGTGCGCTTAGTTCTTCTTTATCATGCACGGATTTTTTTTTTTTTTTTTTTTTTTTTTACATGCTTTTCGACTACCACACTAGACACACGCCCGTATTATGGTAGGTTTATATAATTATATAAATGTAATATTTGATAACTTGTTAATCTAATTTTTTATTTTTTTACATGCAATGCATGTGTATAATAGGTGACACTTTTACTGGTTCCCAGTTCAGTAGATTGCTCAAGTGTACATCAACCGTATTTTAAACTGTTGATATTAATGAGATAAAATGAACACAATCAGCAAATAAATAGGTTACTTTACTTGTTAAAATAATGAAAATAAAGTAGAAATAATGAAAATGAACTTGTTGAAATAATGAAAATAAAGATTAATTAATTAATTATTAAACTTTTTTCTTTACAGAATTGAATGAAAAAACAAAAATGACTAATAAAGAAAATGAGCTTAATTTAATGATGGCAGGCATTTCTTGATAAAGTTCCTTCCCTTTATAAATAACCAATTTTGAACACTTATGACATACAAATTGTGAGTTTTTGATTTTCTGATATCAATACTCAGCGAGTTGAATATTTTGGGAGCAATATAAGAAAACTGCCGCTGGGCGAAAGCTGTTTTCGTTTGGGGAATTTTACAATTTAGGTGTGACGAGTAACGGGTGTTAATTTTTTGTTGTGTTTTATTCACCAAGTCATTTTTCCGTATGTATATGAGAATGGTCTTAACATATAATTGTCGAATATCTAATATTCTGAGTTTTCTAAAAAGTGGTTCTGATGGGTTTGTTGGCTTACATTTGAATATTATCCTTAGTAACAGTTTTTGAATTAAAACCATGGGATGAAGAATCGTTTTTGCACAACCTCCCCATCCCACTATACCATATGTAGTAATTGATTGAAAAAGTGCAAAGTATACACATCTTAGTGTTTGTAGGTTAAGGATAGATCTGAGAGAGTAGAAAATGTAGCATAATTTGCGAAGCCTTTTTGTTGTAGAATTTATATGGGCCTCCCATCGCAGTTGATTGTCTATAATGACCCCCAAGTACTTAATTTCGTTTGATATTATAAGGTTATCGCATGAACAATTTTTGTGAGGTGATGTAGCCATGTTGAATTTCTGTGAACATGAATGTATGGTAAGTTTATGATAGTTTTGAGGGAGATTAGGTTTGCGTATGGAAAAAAGTAAGTATTTAGTTTTCTCAATATTTAGAGTGAGGAGGTTGGAATCTAACCAGTGTTTTATTTCATTTATACCATGATTTGCTTTTTCAAATGTTGAATTCAAATTTTCATCTGCAAATATTATAACCGTATCATCGGCAAAAGATATTATAGTGCCACCAGTATCCAAATTGCATAACGAGTTAATGTATATTAGAAACAGAAGTGGGCCCAACACACTGCCTTGGGGCACGCCATATGTGATTGGCAAACTTGTACTTCTATACTCTTTAGCGGAGTTAATAATAGTTGACTGGGACCTATTTGTTAGATAGCTCTCAAACCATTTAAGAGGAACACCTTTTATTCCTATCTGTGAGAGTTTTTTCAAAAGTATGTGGTGAGATACAGTGTCAAAGGCTTTAGCCAGATCCAAGAATACAGCGAGGGGCTTGCGACTTTTATCGAGGTTATCAGAAATTAATTTAGTAAAAGCTGCAATTGCATCTGATGCACTAAGACCTTTGCGGAAGCCGTATTGGTTTTTTGACAGGATTTTATTTTCTTCGAGAAACTTGTAGAGCCTTTGTTTTACTGTTTTTTCGATTATTTTAGAGATTGGACTCAGTAGAGATATTGGTCTATAGTTATTGACGATTGATCTGTCCCCTGATTTAAAGATAGGAATAATTGTTGAATGTTTTAGAGTGTTTGGGAAAAGGCCAGTTCGAAAACTTAGATTTGTGATGTATACAAGGGGCTTAGCAATGATTGGTTTAAGGTGTTTAATTAGTTTAGTGGATATATTGTCAACTCCCGTGAAGTGTGTATTTTTGAGTGAATTGATGATTTCAGTGATTTCTTGTTCTGTTGTTAGTGTGAGATTGAAAGGGTCATAGCTCAGATTATCGAGAAAGATAGTATTTGCAAGATTATTTTCAGACTTGCTATTTCTTTTTAAAATATTATTTGCTAGATCCGATCCGATTGTAGAGAAGAATTGGTTGAAGTGATTTGCGATTGTTTCTGAATTTTCGGTTGCATTTAGTGTTTTATTTGTGATGGTTATTTTATTTATGGGTGTGGTAATTTTGTCGGTGTAGCATATTTCTTTGACAATGTTCCAGATTTTTTTATTATCATTCGCAGCTTCCTCTATCTGTTTCCTATAATAATCTTCTCTGGCCGTACAGGTTATTTTTTTACAGGCATTTCTGTATCTTTTATAAAATAAGAGAGATTCGTAATCAGTGGGGTTATTTTTACAATATTTATGAAGTTTATCACGTTTGCGGATACAGTGTAAAATACCAGTAGTTATCCAAGGTTTTAGTTTAATTGTACGACTACTTTGATTGTTGTGTGTGTGGGATGTGGCATTTTTCAGATGCTTATGTAGGATGTTGATGAGAGATTCACACGCTAAGTTTGGATCGCTAATTTTGTAGAAATTTGACCAGTTTTCATTGGAAACCAGTTTGAAGAGAGTGTCATAAGAAATTTTCTTTAGTTGTATAGTGGATGCTGGTAATTTTTGAATTTTATGAGAAATGGAGGTGATAGTAGCGTAGTGATCTGTCACAGTGCACTGATATATGAGAGATTTGATATTTAGCTTACATTTGACAAAGACGTGGTCTATGCAACTGGCGGATAACTCTGAGACACGAGTAGGGGCTGTAATAGCTGGGATAAATCCTTGAAGAGTTAATAAATTTATGTAGTCGTTTGCTTGGGGATGCATTGTATTTATAATATTAATATTTAGATCACCAATAATTAGAACATTTTCATGATCTCTAATACATGCCAGAAACTGATTAAGCGAGTTTAAAAATGGTGTTATATTGGAAGTGCTCGGTGATCGGTATATAGTTAGAACAGTAACGCTATTTTCTATTTCAAGTTTAAGACAATTTGAGTGAGTTATTGTGATTTCCTTTATAGAGTATTGTATATGATTTTTTATGTATATAATAACGCCATCATTTTGTAATTGGTTATTCTGAGTACTGTATTGATTATAGTTTTTTATGTTTTTAGGAATATAGTTATCTCTGATGCAGCATTCGCTCAGAATAATCAAGTCAAAGTCTGAGTCAAGTTCTGTAAGTAGTATCATTAGTTCATTGAAATTTTTGTTCATGCTTCTGATATTCATGGAAAATATTTTTAGGTTGGATTTATTTAGGGTTTTTTGAACTTCTACAGAACTACTTGTTTCGATACATGGAATCTGCGACAAATTGTCTAAAATATTATTTATATTATCTTCCATTTTTTAAATTGGTGTAGGGTGTTGGTAGCTAAACTTTGGATGAGGACTAGAAGCTGAACAAAACTTGGCGAGCAATTTAGAAAACAAGTTGTATGTAGAGTTTTTACTGTTGGCAATGTTAGAAAATAATGTTGATGTTTCAAAGCAATAGAAATAGGAATAGTATCTTTTACCGGATTCTTGATTCTGACACTAGTACAATATATGTGATACCTCAAAACAAGTACAATAAAAAAATAATAATACGATACAATAAAAGTTTTATACATGAAAATTTTAGAACTATAATTGTGATGAATTTGGTGAGAGTAGTGCCAGTGTCTCCGCATTAGAAACACGAATTGCAGGTGTTCCGATATCTCTACGTACGTAGATCTGCCCTGATTTGATCCACGAATACTTAAAAAATTTTTCCTTTGTAGCTTTGCGGGCCAGGTACCACAAGTGGTTAGCACGAAATGTCAGGTGTTCCGCAACGTAGACTGGTGAGCTTGGTCCGGCAATCCCTAAGTTCAGAGTGTTGAGCTTCTCCTCGGGACTGGATGCTTGTTTGTGGAAGGCTTTTATATCCGATAGTAATTGTTCTCGATCGCGATTCGAGGTCAGTTTAAAAACAATAGGTCCATTTTTGTGTTTTTGTGTCCTGTAGGACGCTTCAATGTTTGAAGTATTTACTTTTGATTGAATGGTTTGGCATATATTGTGGAATATATTTTTCAAACTTTCTCCCTTTATTTCGGGTATTCCCCTCACCTCTATATTTTTGGCTCTTGCCGACCTTTCGACATTTTCAAGCTGGCCTTCTAGTAGGTCAATTCGGGATTCTAAAGAGGAATTTTGTTTTGTTAACACCATATTTTAATCTCTTAATAATATAAAGAAAGACGCTATCCGCCTCTTTCTGTTTGTGCGCTTAGTTCTTCTATACCATGCACGGATTAAACACTAAATTAACGGATTTTGATAATCTCTAAATAATATAAAGAAAGTCGCTATCCGCCTCTGTCTGTTTGTGCGCTTAGTTCTTCTATACCATGCACGGATTAAACACTAAATTAACGGATTTTGATAATCTCTTAATAATATAAAGAAAGACGCTATCCGCCTCTGTCTGTTTGTGCGCTTAGTTCTTCTATACCATGCACGGATTAAACACTAAATTAACGGATTTTGATAATCTCTTAATAATATAAAGAAAGACGCTATCCGCCTCTGTCTGTTTGTGCGCTTAGTTCTTCTATACCATGCACGGATTAAACACTAAATTAACGGATTTTGATAATCTCTAAATAATATAAAGAAAGTCGCTATCCGCCTCTGTCTGTTTGTGCGCTTAGTTCTTCTATACCATGCACGGATTAAACACTAAACTACGTAACGGATTTTGATAATCTCTAAATAATATAAAGAAAGTCGCTATCCGCCTCTGTCTGTTTGTGCGCTTAGTTCTTCTATACCATGCACGGATTAAACACTAAACTACGTAACGGATTTTGATAATCTCTAAATAATATAAAGAAAGTCGCTATCCGCCTCTGTGTGTTTGTGCGCTTAGTTCTTCTATACCATGCACGGATTAAACACTAAATTAACGGATTTTGATAATCTCTTAATAATATAAAGAAAGACGCTATCCGCCTCTTTCTGTTTGTGCGCTTAGTTCTTCTATACCATGCACGGATTAAACACTAAATTAACGGATTTTGATAATCTCTAAATAATATAAAGAAAGTCGCTATCCGCCTCTGTCTATTTGTGCGCTTAGTTCTTCTATACCATGCACGGATTAAACACTAAATTAACGGATTTTGATAATCTCTTAATAATATAAAGAAAGACGCTATCCGCCTCTTTCTGTTTGTGCGCTTAGTTCTTCTATACCATGCACAGATTAAACACTAAATTAACGGATTTTGATAATCTCTAAATAATATAAAGAAAGACGCTATCCGCCTCTGTCTGTTTGTGCGCTTAGTTCTTCTATACCATGCACAGATTAAACACTAAATTAACGGATTTTGATAAACTCTAAATAATATAAAGAAAGTCGCTATCCGCCTCTGTCTGTTTGTGCGCTTAGTTCTTCTATACCATGCACGGATTAAACACTAAATTAACGGATTTTGATAATCTCTAAATAATATAAAGAAAGTCGCTATCCGCCTCTGTCTGTTTGTGCGCTTAGTTCTTCTATACCATGCACGGATTAAACACTAAACTACGTAACGGATTTTGATAATCTCTAAATAATATAAAGAAAGTCGCTATCCGCCTCTGTCTGTTTGTGCGCTTAGTTCTTCTATACCATGCATGGATTAAACACTAAATTAACGGATTTTGATAATCTCTTAATAATATAAAGAAAGACGCTATCCGCCTCTGTCTGTTTGTGCGCTTAGTTCTTCTATACCATGCACGGATTAAACACTAAACTACGTAACGGATTTTGATAATCTCTAAATAATATAAAGAAAGTCGCTATCCGCCTCTGTGTGTTTGTGCGCTTAGTTCTTCTATACCATGCACGGATTAAACACTAAATTAACGGATTTTGATAATCTCTTAATAATATAAAGAAAGACGCTATCCGCCTCTGTCTGTTTGTGCGCTTAGTTCTTCTATACCATGCACGGATTAAACACTAAATTAACGGATTTTGATAATCTCTAAATAATATAAAGAAAGTCGCTATCCGCCTCTGTCTGTTTGTGCGCTTAGTTCTTCTATACCATGCACGGATTAAACACTAAACTACGTCACGGATTTTGATAATCTCTAAATAATATAAAGAAAGTCGCTATCCGCCTCTGTCTGTTTGTGCGCTTAGTTCTTCTATACCATGCACGGATTAAACACTAAACTACGTAACGGATTTTGATAATCTCTAAATAATATAAAGAAAGTCGCTATCCGCCTCTGTGTGTTTGTGCGCTTAGTTCTTCTATACCATGCACGGATTAAACACTAAATTAACGGATTTTGATAATCTCTTAATAATATAAAGAAAGACGCTATCCGCCTCTTTCTGTTTGTGCGCTTAGTTCTTCTATACCATGCACGGATTAAACACTAAATTAACGGATTTTGATAATCTCTAAATAATATAAAGAAAGTCGCTATCCGCCTCTGTCTATTTGTGCGCTTAGTTCTTCTATACCATGCACGGATTAAACACTAAATTAACGGATTTTGATAATCTCTTAATAATATAAAGAAAGACGCTATCCGCCTCTTTCTGTTTGTGCGCTTAGTTCTTCTATACCATGCACAGATTAAACACTAAATTAACGGATTTTGATAATCTCTAAATAATATAAAGAAAGTCGCTATCCGCCTCTGTCTGTTTGTGCGCTTAGTTCTTCTATACCATGCACGGATTAAACACTAAACTACGTAACGGATTTTGATAATCTCTAAATAATATAAAGAAAGACGCTATCCGCCTCTGTCTGTTTGTGCGCTTAGTTCTTCTATACCATGCACAGATTAAACACTAAATTAACGGATTTTGATAAACTCTAAATAATATAAAGAAAGTCGCTATCCGCCTCTGTCTGTTTGTGCGCTTAGTTCTTCTATACCATGCACGGATTAAACACTAAATTAACGGATTTTGATAATCTCTAAATAATATAAAGAAAGTCGCTATCCGCCTCTGTCTGTTTGTGCGCTTAGTTCTTCTATACCATGCACGGATTAAACACTAAACTACGTAACGGATTTTGATAATCTCTAAATAATATAAAGAAAGTCGCTATCCGCCTCTGTCTGTTTGTGCGCTTAGTTCTTCTATACCATGCATGGATTAAACACTAAATTAACGGATTTTGATAATCTCTTAATAATATAAAGAAAGACGCTATCCGCCTCTTTCTGTTTGTGCGCTTAGTTCTTCTATACCATGCACGGATTAAACACTAAACTACGTAACGGATTTTGATAATCTCTAAATAATATAAAGAAAGTCGCTATCCGCCTCTTTCTGTTTGTGCGCTTAGTTCTTCTATACCATGCACGGATTAAACACTAAATTAACGGATTTTGATAATCTCTAAATAATATAAAGAAAGTCGCTATCCGCCTCTGTCTGTTTGTGCGCTTAGTTCTTCTATACCATGCACGGATTAAACACTAAATTAACGGATTTTGATAATCTCTTAATAATATAAAGAAAGACGCTATCCGCCTCTGTCTGTTTGTGCGCTTAGTTCTTCTATACCATGCACGGATTAAACACTAAATTAACGGATTTTGATAATCTCTAAATATTATAAAGAAAGTCGCTATCCGCCTCTGTCTGTTTGTGCGCTTAGTTCTTCTATACCATTCACGGATTAAACACTAAACTACGTAACGGATTTTGATAATCTCTAAATAATATAAAGAAAGACGCTATCCGCCTCTGTCTGTTTGTGCGCTTAGTTCTTCTATACCATGCACGGATTAAACACTAAATTAACGGATTTTGATAATCTCTTAATAATATAAAGAAAGACGCTATCCGCCTCTGTCTGTTTGTGCGCTTAGTTCTTCTATACCATGCACGGATTAAACACTAAATTAACGGATTTGGATAATCTCTAAATAATATAAAGAAAGTCGCTATCCGCCTCTGTCTGTTTGTGCGCTTAGTTCTTCTATACCATGCACGGATTAAACACTAAATTAACGGATTTTGATAATCTCTAAATAATATAAAGAAAGTCGCTATCCGCCTCTGTCTGTTTGTGCGCTTAGTTCTTCTATACCATGCACGGATTAAACACTAAATTAACGGATTTTGATAATCTCTAAATAATATAAAGAAAGACGCTATCCGCCTCTGTCTGTTTGTG
Source organism: Hesperophylax consimilis (assembly GCF_061612785.1). Taxonomy (NCBI): domain Eukaryota; kingdom Metazoa; phylum Arthropoda; class Insecta; order Trichoptera; family Limnephilidae; genus Hesperophylax; species Hesperophylax consimilis. The sequence continues at coordinate 20,798,151 of NC_142854.1, read as the reverse complement.
CGCTTAGTTCTTCCATACCATGCACGGATTAAACACTAAATTAACGGATTTTGATAATCTCTAAATAATATAAAGAAAGTCGCTATCCGCCTCTGTCTGTTTGTGCGCTTAGTTCTTCTATACCATGCACGGATTAAACACTAAATTAACGGATTTTGATAATCTCTTAATAATATAAAGAAAGACGCTATCCGCCTCTTTCTGTTTGTGCGCTTAGTTCTTCTATACCATGCACGGATTAAACACTAAATTAACGGATTTTGATAATCTCTAAATAATATAAAGAAATTTGCTATCCGCCTCTGTCTGTTTGTGCGCTTAGTTCTTCTATACCATGCACGGATTAAACACTAAACTACGTAACGGATTTTGATAATCTCTAAATAATATAAAGAAAGTCGCTATCCGCCTCTGTCTGTTTGTGCGCTTAGTTCTTCTATACCATGCACGGATTAAACACTAAATTAACGGATTTTGATAATCTCTAAATAATATAAAGAAAGTCGCTATCCGCCTCTGTCTGTTTGTGCGCTTAGTTCTTCTATACCATGCACGGATTAAACACTAAATTAACGGATTTTGATAATCTCTTAATAATATAAAGAAAGACGCTATCCGCCTCTTTCTGTTTGTGCGCTTAGTTCTTCTATACCATGCACGGATAAAACACTAAATTAACGGATTTTGATAATCTCTAAATAATATAAAGAAAGTCGCTATCCGCCTCTGTCTGTTTGTGCGCTTAGTTCTTCTATACCATGCACGGATTAAACACTAAACTACGTAACGGATTTTTATAATCTCTAAATAATATAAAGAAAGTCGCTATCCGCCTCTGTCTGTTTGTGCGCTTAGTTCTTCTATACCATACACGGATTAAACACGAAATTAACGGATTTTGATAATCTCTAAATAATATAAAGAAAGTCGCTATCCGCCTCTGTCTGTTTGTGCGCTTAGTTCTTCTATACCATGCACGGATTAAACACTAAACTACGTAACGGATTTTGATAATCTCTAAATAATATAAAGAAAGTCGCTATCCGCCTCTGTCTGTTTGTGCGCTTAGTTCTTCTATACCATGCACGGATTAAACACTAAATTAACGGATTTTGATAATCTCTAAATAATATAAAGAAAGTCGCTATCCGCCTCTGTCTGTTTGTGCGCTTAGTTCTTCTATACCATGCACGGATTAAACACTAAATTAACGGATTTTGATAATCTCTTAATAATATAAAGAAAGACGCTATCCGCCTCTTTCTGTTTGTGCGCTTAGTTCTTCTATACCATGCACGGATTAAACACTAAATTAACGGATTTGGATAATCTCTAAATAATATAAAGAAAGTCGCTATCCGCCTCTGTCTGTTTGTGCGCTTAGTTCTTCTATACCATACACGGATTAAACACTAAATTAACGGATTTTGATAATCTCTTAATAATATAAAGAAAGACGCTATCCGCCTCTGTCTGTTTGTGCGCTTAGTTCTTCTATACCATGCACGGATTAAACACTAAATTAACGGATTTTTATAATCTCTAAATAATATAAAGAAAGTCGCTATCCGCCTCTGTCTTTTTGTGCGCTTAGTTCTTCTATACCATGCACGGATTAAACACTAAACTACGTAACGGATTTTGATAATCTCTAAATAATATAAAGAAAGTCGCTATCCGCCTCTGCCTGTTTGTGCGCTTAGTTCTTCTATACCATGCACGGATTAAACACTAAATTAACGGATTTTGATAATCTCTTAATAATATAAAGAAAGACGCTATCCGCCTCTTTCTGTTTGTGCGCTTAGTTCTTCTATACCATGCACGGATTAAACACTAAATTAACGGATTTTGATAATCTCTAAATAATATAAAGAAAGTCGCTATCCGCCTCTGTCTGTTTGTGCGCTTAGTTCTTCTATACCATGCACGGATTAAACACTAAATTAACGGATTTTGATAATCTCTTAATAATGTAAAGAAAGACGCTATCCGCCTCTTTCTGTTTGTGCGCTTAGTTCTTCTATACCATGCACGGATTAAACACTAAATTAACGGATTTTGATAATCTCTTAATAATATAAAGAAAGACGCTATCCGCCTCTTTCTGTTTGTGCGCTTAGTTCTTCTATCCATGCACGGATTAAACACTAAATTAACGGATTTTGATAATCTCTAAATAATATAAAGAAAGTCGCTATCCGCCTCTGTCTGTTTGTGCGCTTAGTTCTTCTATACCATGCACGGATTAAACACTAAATTAACGGATTTTGATAATCTCTTAATAATATAAAGAAAGACGCTATCCGCCTCTGTCTGTTTGTGCGCTTAGTTCTTCTATACCATGCACGGATTAAACACTAAATTAACGGATTTTGATAATCTCTTAATAATATAAAGAAAGACGCTATCCGCCTCTTTCTGTTTGTGCGCTTAGTTCTTCTATACCATGCACGGATTAAACACTAAATTAACGGATTTGGATAATCTCTAAATAATATAAAGAAAGTCGCTATCCGCCTCTGTCTGTTTGTGCGCTTAGTTCTTCTATACCATACACGGATTAAACACTAAATTAACGGATTTTGATAATCTCTTAATAATATAAAGAAAGACGCTATCCGCCTCTGTCTGTTTGTGCGCTTAGTTCTTCTATACCATGCACGGATTAAACACTAAATTAACGGATTTTTATAATCTCTAAATAATATAAAGAAAGTCGCTATCCGCCTCTGTCTTTTTGTGCGCTTAGTTCTTCTATACCATGCACGGATTAAACACTAAACTACGTAACGGATTTTGATAATCTCTAAATAATATAAAGAAAGTCGCTATCCGCCTCTGCCTGTTTGTGCGCTTAGTTCTTCTATACCATGCACGGATTAAACACTAAATTAACGGATTTTGATAATCTCTTAATAATATAAAGAAAGACGCTATCCGCCTCTTTCTGTTTGTGCGCTTAGTTCTTCTATACCATGCACGGATTAAACACTAAATTAACGGATTTTGATAATCTCTAAATAATATAAAGAAAGTCGCTATCCGCCTCTGTCTGTTTGTGCGCTTAGTTCTTCTATACCATGCACGGATTAAACACTAAATTAACGGATTTTGATAATCTCTTAATAATGTAAAGAAAGACGCTATCCGCCTCTTTCTGTTTGTGCGCTTAGTTCTTCTATACCATGCACGGATTAAACACTAAATTAACGGATTTTGATAATCTCTTAATAATATAAAGAAAGACGCTATCCGCCTCTTTCTGTTTGTGCGCTTAGTTCTTCTATCCATGCACGGATTAAACACTAAATTAACGGATTTTGATAATCTCTAAATAATATAAAGAAAGTCGCTATCCGCCTCTGTCTGTTTGTGCGCTTAGTTCTTCTATACCATGCACGGATTAAACACTAAATTAACGGATTTTGATAATCTCTAAATAATATAAAGAAAGTCGCTATCCGCCTCTGTCTGTTTGTGCGCTTAGTTCTTCTATACCATGCACGGATTAAACACTAAACTACGTAACGGATTTTGATAATCTCTAAATAATATAAAGAAAGTCGCTATCCGCCTCTGTCTGTTTGTGCGCTTAGTTCTTCTATACCATGCACGGATTAAACACTAAATTAACGGATTTTGATAATCTCATAATAATATAAAGAAAGACGCTATCAGCCACTTTCTGTTTGTGCGCTTAGTTCTTCTATACCATGCACGGATTAAACACTAAATTGACGGATTTTGATAATCTCTAAATAATATAAAGAAAGTCGCTATCCGACTCTGTCTGTTTGTGCGCTTAGTTCTTCTATACCATGCACGGATTAAACACTAAATTAACGCATTTTGATAATCTCTTAATAATATAAAGAAAGACGCTATCCGCCTCTTTCTGTTTGTGCGCTTAGTTCTACTATACCATGCACGGATTAAACACTAAATTAACGGATTTTGATAATCTCTAAATAATATAAAGAAAGTCGCTATCCGCCTCTGTCTGTTTGTGCGCTTAGTTCTTCTATACCATGCACGGATTAAACACTAAACTACGTAACGGATTTTGATAATCTCTAAATAATATAAAGAAAGACGCTATCCGCCTCTGTCTGTTTGTGCGCTTAGTTCTTCTATACCATGCACGGATTAAACACTAAATTAACGGATTTTGATAATCTCTAAATAATATAAAGAAAGTCGCTATCCGCCTCTGTCTGTTTGTGCGCTTAGTTCTTCTATACCATGCACGGATTAAACACTAAACTACGTAACGGATTTTGATAATCTCTAAATAATATAAAGAAAGTCGCTATCCGCCTCTGTCTGTTTGTGCGCTTAGTTCTTCTATACCATGCACGGATTAAACACTAAATTAACGGATTTTGATAATCTCTCAATAATATAAAGAAAGACGCTATCCGCCTCTTTCTGTTTGTGCGCTTAGTTCTTCTATACCATGCACGGATTAAACACTAAATTAACGGATTTTGATAATCTCTAAATAATATAAAGAAAGTCGCTATCCGCCTCTGTCTGTTTGTGCGCTTAGTTCTTCTATACCATGCACGGATTAAACACTAAATTAACGGATTTTGATAATCTCTTAATAATATAAAGAAAGACGCTATCCGCCTCTTTCTGTTTGTGCGCTTAGTTCTTCTATACCATGCACGGATTAAACACTAAATTAACGGATTTTGATAATCTCTAAATAATATAAAGAAAGTCGCTATCCGCCTCTGTCTGTTTGTGCGCTTTGTTCTTCTATACCATGCACGGATTAAACACTAAACTACGTAACGGATTTTGATAATCTCTAAATAATATAAAGAAAGTCGCTATCCGCCTCTGTCTGTTTGTGCGCTTAGTTCTTCTATACCATGCACGGATTAAACACTAAACTACGTAACGGATTTTGATAATCTCTAAATAATATAAAGAAAGTCGCTATCCGCCTCTGTCATTTTGTGCGCTTAGTTCTTCTATACCATGCACGGATTAAACACTAAATTAACGGATTTTGATAATCTCTAAATAATATAAAGAAAGTCGCTATCCGCCTCTGTCTGTTTGTGTGCTTAGTTCTTCTATACCATGCACGGATTAAACACTAAACTACGTAACGGATTTTCATAATCTCTAAATAATATAAAGAAAGTCGCTATCCGCCTCTGTCTGTTTGTGCGCTTAGTTCTTCTATACCATGCACGGATTAAACACTAAATTAACGGATTTTGATAATCTCTTAATAATATAAAGAAAGACGCTATCCGCCTCTTTCTGTTTGTGCGCTTAGTTCTTCTATACCATGCACGGATTAAACACTAAATTAACGGAATTTGATAATCTCTTAGTAATGTAAAGAAAGACGCTATCCGCCTCTTTCTGTTTGTGCGCTTAGTTCTTCTATACCATGCACGGATTAAACACTAAATTAACGGATTTTGATAATCTCTTAATAATATAAAGAAAGACGCTATCCGCCTCTTTCTGTTTGTGCGCTTAGTTCTTCTATCCATGCACGGATTAAACACTAAATTAACGGATTTTGATAATCTCTAAATAATATAAAGAAAGTCGCTATCCGCCTCTGTCTGTTTGTGCGCTTAGTTCTTCTATACCATGCACGGATTAAACACTAAATTAACGGATTTTGATAATCTCTAAATAATATAAAGAAAGTCGCTATCCGCCTCTGTCTGTTTGTGCGCTTAGTTCTTCTATACCATGCACGGATTAAACACTAAACTACGTAACGGATTTTGATAATCTCTAAATAATATAAAGAAAGTCGCTATCCGCCTCTGTCTGTTTGTGCGCTTAGTTCTTCTATACCATGCACGGATTAAACACTAAATTAACGGATTTTGATAATCTCTAAATAATATAAAGAAAGTCGCTATCCGCCTCTGTCTGTTTGTGCGCTTAGTTCTTCTATACCATGCACGGATTAAACACTAAATTAACGGATTTTGATAATCTCTAAATAAAATAAAGAAAGTCGCTATCCGCCTCTGTCTGTTTGTGCGCTTAGTTCTTCTATACCATGCACGGATTAAACACTAAATTAACGGATTTTGATAATCTCTTAATAATGTAAAGAAAGACGCTATCCGCCTCTTTCTGTTTGTGCGCTTAGTTCTTCTATACCATGCACGGATTAAACACTAAATTAACGGATTTTGATAATCTCTAAATAATATAAAGAAAGTCGCTATCCGCCTCTGTCTGTTTGTGCGCTTAGTTCTTCTATACCATGCACGGATTAAACACTAAACTACGTAACGGATTTTGATAATCTCTAAATAATATAAAGAAAGTCGCTATCCGCCTCTGTCTGTTTGTGCGCTTAGTTCTTCTATACCATGCACGGATTAAATACTAAATTAACGGATTTTGATAATCTCATAATAATATAAAGAAAGACGCTATCAGCCACTTTCTGTTTGTGCGCTTAGTTCTTCTATACCATGCACGGATTAAACACTAAATTGACGGATTTTGATAATCTCTAAATAATATAAAGAAAGTCGCTATCCGACTCTGTCTGTTTGTGCGCTTAGTTCTTCTATACCATGCACGGATTAAACACTAAATTAACGCATTTTGATAATCTCTTAATAATATAAAGAAAGACGCTATCCGCCTCTTTCTGTTTGTGCGCTTAGTTCTACTATACCATGCACGGATTAAACACTAAATTAACGGATTTTGATAATCTCTAAATAATATAAAGAAAGTCGCTATCCGCCTCTGTATGTTTGTGCGCTTAGTTCTTCTATACCATGCACGGATTAAACACTAAACTACGTAACGGATTTTGATAATCTCTAAATAATATAAAGAAAGTCGCTATCCGCCTCTGTCTGTTTGTGCGCTTAGTTCTTCTATACCATGCACGGATTAAACACTAAATTAACGGATTTTGATAATCTCTCAATAATATAAAGAAAGACGCTATCCGCCTCTTTCTGTTTGTGCGCTTAGTTCTTCTATACCATGCACGGATTAAACACTAAATTAACGGATTTTGATAATCTCTAAATAATATAAAGAAAGTCGCTATCCGCCTCTGTCTGTTTGTGCGCTTAGTTCTTCTATACCATGCACGGATTAAACACTAAATTAACGGATTTTGATAATCTCTTAATAATATAAAGAAAGACGCTATCCGCCTCTTTCTGTTTGTGCGCTTAGTTCTTCTATACCATGCACGGATTAAACACTAAATTAACGGATTTTGATAATCTCTCAATAATATAAAGAAAGTCGCTATCCGCCTCTGTCTGTTTGTGCGCTTAGTTCTTCTATACCATGCACGGATTAAACACTAAACTACGTAACGGATTTTGATAATCTCTAAATAATATAAAGAAAGTCGCTATCCGCCTCTGTCTGTTTGTGCGCTTAGTTCTTCTATACCATGCACGGATTAAACACTAAACTACGTAACGGATTTTGATAATCTCTAAATAATATAAAGAAAGTCGCTATCCGCCTCTGTCATTTTGTGCGCTTAGTTCTTCTATACCATGCACGGATTAAACACTAAATTAACGGATTTTGATAATCTCTAAATAATATAAAGAAAGTCGCTATCCGCCTCTGTCTGTTTGTGCGCTTAGTTCTTCTATACCATGCACGGATTAAACACTAAACTACGTAACGGATTTTGATAATCTCTAAATAATATAAAGAAAGTCGGTATCCGCCTCTGTCTGTTTGTGCGCTTAGTTCTTCTATACCATGCACGGATTAAACACTAAATTAACGGATTTTGATAATCTCTTAATAATATAAAGAAAGACGCTATCCGCCTCTTTCTGTTTGTGCGCTTAGTTCTTCTATACCATACACGGATTAAACACTAAATTAACGGATTTTGATAATCTCTTAATAATATAAAGAAAGACGCTATCCGCCTCTGTCTGTTTGTGCGCTTAGTTCTTCTATACCATGCACGGATTAAACACTAAATTAACGGATTTTGATAATCTCTCAATAATATAAAGAAAGACGCTATCCGCCTCTTTCTGTTTGTGCGCTTAGTTCTTCTATACCATGCACGGATTAAACACTAAATTAACGGATTTTGATAATCTCTTAGTAATATAAAGAAAGACGCTATCCACCTCTTTCTGTTTGTGCGCTTAGTTCTTCTATACCATGCACGGATTAAACACTAAATTAACGGATTTTGATAATCTCTAAATAATATAAAGAAAGTCGCTATCCGCCTCTGTCTGTTTGTGCGCTTAGTTCTTCTATACCATGCACGGATTAAACACTAAACTACGTAACGGATTTTGATAATCTCTTAATAATATAAAGAAAGACGCTATCCGCCTCTTTCTGTTTGTGCGCTTAGTTCTTCTATACCATGCACGGATTAAACACTAAATTAACGGATTTGGATAATCTCTAAATAATATAAAGAAAGTCGCTATCCGCCTCTGTCTGTTTGTGCGCTTAGTTCTTCTATACCATACACGGATTAAACACTAAATTAACGGATTTTGATAATCTCTTAATAATATAAAGAAAGACGCTATCCGCCTCTGTCTGTTTGTGCGCTTAGTTCTTCTATACCATGCACGGATTAAACACTAAATTAACGGATTTTTATAATCTCTAAATAATATAAAGAAAGTCGCTATCCGCCTCTGTCTTTTTGTGCGCTTAGTTCTTCTATACCATGCACGGATTAAACACTAAACTACGTAACGGATTTTGATAATCTCTAAATAATATAAAGAAAGTCGCTATCCGCCTCTGCCTGTTTGTGCGCTTAGTTCTTCTATACCATGCACGGATTAAACACTAAATTAACGGATTTTGATAATCTCTTAATAATATAAAGAAAGACGCTATCCGCCTCTTTCTGTTTGTGCGCTTAGTTCTTCTATACCATGCACGGATTAAACACTAAATTAACGGATTTTGATAATCTCTAAATAATATAAAGAAAGTCGCTATCCGCCTCTGTCTGTTTGTGCGCTTAGTTCTTCTATAACATGCACGGATTAAACACTAAATTAACGGATTTTGATAATCTCTTAATTATATAAAGAAAGACGCTATCCGCCTCTTTCTGTTTGTGCGCTTAGTTCTTCTATACCATGCACGGATTAAACACTAAATAAACGGATTTTGATAATCTCTAAATAATATAAAGAAAGTCGCTATCCGCCTCTGTCTGTTTGTGCGCTTAGTTCTTCTATACCATGCACGGATTAAACACTAAACTACGTAACGGATTTTGTTAATCTCTAAATAATATAAAGAAAGTCGCTATCCGCCTCTGTCTGTTTGTGCGCTTAGTTCTTCTATACCATGCACGGATTAAACACTAAATTAACGGATTTTGATAATCTCTTAATAATATAAAGAAAGACGCTATCCGCCTCTTTCTGTTTGTGCGCTTAGTTCTTCTATACCATGCACGGATTAAACACTAAATTAACGGATTTTGATAATCTCTAAATAATATAAAGAAAGTCGCTATCCGCCTCTGTCTGTTTGTGCGCTTAGTTCTTCTATACCATGCACGGATTAAACACTTAATTAACGGATTTTGATAATCTCTTAATAATATAAAGAAAGACGCTATCCGCCTCTGTCTGTTTGTGCGCTTAGTTCTTCTATACCATGCACGGATTATACACTAAATTAACGGATTTTGATAATCTCTTAATAATATAAAGAAAGACGCTATCCGCCTCTTTCTGTTTGTGCGCTTAGTTCTTCTATACCATGCACGGATTAAACACTAAATTAACGGATTTTGATAATCTCTAAATAAAATAAAGAAAGTCGCTATCCGCCTGTCTGTTTGTGCGCTTAGTTCTTCTATACCATGCACGGATTAAACACTAAATTAACGGATTTTGATAATCTCTAAATAATATAAAGAAAGTCGCTATCCGCCTCTTTCTGTTTGTGCGCTTAGTTCTTCTATACCATGCACGGATTAAACACTAAACTACGTAACGGATTTTGATAATCTCTAAATAATATAAAGAAAGTCGCTATCCGCCTCTGTCTGTTTGTGCGCTTAGTTCTTCTATACCATGCACGGATTAAACACTAAATTAACGGATTTTGATAATCTCTTAATAATATAAAGAAAGACGCTATCCGCCTCTTTCTGTTTGTGCGCTTAGTTCTTCTATACCATGCACGGATTAAACACTAAATTAACGGATTTTTATAATCTCTAAATAATATAAAGAAAGTCGCTATCCGCCTCTGTCTTTTTGTGCGCTTAGTTCTTCTATACCATGCACGGATTAAACACTAAACTACGTAACGGATTTTGATAATCTCTAAATAATATAAAGAAAGTCGCTATCCGCCTCTGCCTGTTTGTGCGCTTAGTTCTTCTATACCATGCACGGATTAAACACTAAATTAACGGATTTTGATAATCTCTTAATAATATAAAGAAAGACGCTATCCGCCTCTTTCTGTTTGTGCGCTTAGTTCTTCTATACCATGCACGGATTAAACACTAAATTAACGGATTTTGATAATCTCTAAATAATATAAAGAAAGTCGCTATCCGCCTCTGTCTGTTTGTGCGCTTAGTTCTTCTATAACATGCACGGATTAAACACTAAATTAACGGATTTTGATAATCTCTTAATTATATAAAGAAAGACGCTATCCGCCTCTTTCTGTTTGTGCGCTTAGTTCTTCTATACCATGCACGGATTAAACACTAAATAAACGGATTTTGATAATCTCTAAATAATATAAAGAAAGTCGCTATCCGCCTCTGTCTGTTTGTGCGCTTAGTTCTTCTATACCATGCACGGATTAAACACTAAACTACGTAACGGATTTTGTTAATCTCTAAATAATATAAAGAAAGTCGCTATCCGCCTCTGTCTGTTTGTGCGCTTAGTTCTTCTATACCATGCACGGATTAAACACTAAATTAACGGATTTTGATAATCTCTTAATAATATAAAGAAAGACGCTATCCGCCTCTTTCTGTTTGTGCGCTTAGTTCTTCTATACCATGCACGGATTAAACACTAAATTAACGGATTTTGATAATCTCTTAATAATATAAAGAAAGTCGCTATCCGCCTCTGTCTGTTTGTGCGCTTAGTTCTTCTATACCATGCACGGATTAAACACTTAATTAACGGATTTTGATAATCTCTTAATAATATAAAGAAAGACGCTATCCGCCTCTGTCTGTTTGTGCGCTTAGTTCTTCTATACCATGCACGGATTAAACACTAAATTAACGGATTTTGATAATCTCTTAATAATATAAAGAAAGACGCTATCCGCCTCTTTCTGTTTGTGCGCTTAGTTCTTCTATACCATGCACGGATTAAACACTAAATTAACGGATTTTGATAATCTCTAAATAAAATAAAGAAAGTCGCTATCCGCCTGTCTGTTTGTGCGCTTAGTTCTTCTATACCATGCACGGATTAAACACTAAATTAACGGATTTTGATAATCTCTAAATAATATAAAGAAAGTCGCTATCCGCCTCTTTCTGTTTGTGCGCTTAGTTCTTCTATACCATGCACGGATTAAACACTAAACTACGTAACGGATTTTGATAATCTCTAAATAATATAAAGAAAGTCGCTATCCGCCTCTGTCTGTTTGTGCGCTTAGTTCTTCTATACCATGCACGGATTAAACACTAAATTAACGGATTTTGATAATCTCTTAATAATATAAAGAAAGACGCTATCCGCCTCTTTCTGTTTGTGCGCTTAGTTCTTCTATACCATGCACGGATTAAACACTAAATTAACGGATTTTGATAATCTCTGAATAATATAAAGAAAGTCGCTATCCGCCTCTGTCTGTTTGTGCGCTTAGTTCTTCTATACCATGCACGGATTCAACACTAAATTAACGGATTTTGATAATCTTTTAATAATATAAAGAAAGACGCTATCCGCCTCTTTCTGTTTGTGCGCTTAGTTCTTCTATACCATGCACGGGTTAAACACTAAATTAACGGATTTTGATAATCTCTTAATAATATAAAGAAAGACGCTATCCGCCTCTGACTGTTTGTGCGCTTAGTTCTTCTATACCATGCACGGGTTAAACACTAAATTAACGGATTTTGATAATCTCTTAATAATATAAAGAAAGACGCTATCCGCCTCTGTCTGTTTGTGCGCTTAGTTCTTCTATACCATGCACGGATTAAACACTAAATTAACGGATTTTGATAATCTCTAAATAATATAAAGAAAGTCGCTATCCGCCTCTGTCTGTTTGTGCGCTTAGTTCTTCTATACCATGCACGGATTAAACACTAAACTACGTAACGGATTTTGATAATCTCTAAATAATATAAAGAAAGTCGCTATCCGCCTCTGTCTGTTTGTGCGCTTAGTTCTTCTATACCATGCACGGATTAAACACTAAATTAACGGATTTTGATAATCTCTTAGTAATATAAAGAAAGACGCTATCCGCCTCTTTCTGTTTGTGCGCTTAGTTCTTCTATACCATGCACGGATTAAACACTAAACTACGTAACGGATTTTGATAATCTCTAAATAATATAAAGAAAGTCGCTTTCCGCCTCTGTCTGTTTGTGCGCTTAGTTCTTCTATACCATGCACGGATTAAACACTAAATTAACGGATTTTGATAATCTCTTAATAATATAAAGAAAGACGCTATCCGCCTCTTACTGTTTGTGCGCTTAGTTCTTCTATACCATGCACGTATTAAACACTAAATTAACGGATTTTGATAATCTCTTAATAATATTAAGAAAGACGCTATCCGCCTCTGTCTGTTTGTGCGCTTAGTTCTTCTATACCATGCACGGATTAAACACTAAATTAACGGATTTTGATAATCTCTTAATAATGTTAAGAAAGACGCTATCCGCCTCTGTCTGTTTGTGCGCTTAGTTCTTCTATACCATGCACGGATTAAACACTAAATTAACGGATTTTGATAATCTCTTAATAATATAAAGAAAGACGCTATCCGCCTCTGTCTGTTTGTGCGCTTAGTTCTTCTATACCATGCACGGATTAAACACTAAATTAACGGATTTTGATAATCTCTTAATAATGTAAAGAAAGACGCTGTCCGCCTCTTTCTGTTTGTGCGCTTAGTTCTTCTATACCATGCACGGATTAAACACTAAATTAACGGATTTTGATAATCTCTTAATAATATAAAGAAAGACGCTATCCGCCTCTTTCTGTTTGTGCGCTTAGTTCTTCTATACCATGCACGGATTAAACACTAAATTAACGGATTTTGATAATCTCTAAATAATATAAAGAAAGTCGCTATCCGCCTCTGTCTGTTTGTGCGCTTAGTTCTTCTATACCATGCACGGATTAAACACTAAATTAACGGATTTTGATAATCTCTTAATAATATAAAGAAAGACGCTATCCGCCTCTTTCTGTTTGTGCGCTTAGTTCTTCTATACCATGCACGGATTAAACACTAAATTAACGGATTTTGATAATCTCTAAATAATATAAAGAAAGTCGCTATCCGCCTCTGTCTGTTTGTGCGCTTAGTTCTTCTATACCATGCACGGATTAAACACTAAACTACGTAACGGATTTTGATAATCTCTAAATAATATAAAGAAAGTCGCTATCCGCCTCTGTCTGTTTGTGCGCTTAGTTCTTCTATACCATGCACGGATTAAACACTAAATTAACGGATTTTGATAATCTCATAATAATATAAAGAAAGACGCTATCCGCCTCTTTCTGTTTGTGCGCTTAGTTCTTCTATACCATGCACGGATTAAACACTAAATTGACGGATTTTGATAATCTCTAAATAATATAAAGAAAGTCGCTATCCGACTCTGTCTGTTTGTGCGCTTAGTTCTTCTATACCATGCACGGATTAAACACTAAATTAACGCATTTTGATAATCTCTTAATAATATAAAGAAAGACGCTATCCGCCTCTTTCTGTTTGTGCGCTTAGTTCTTCTATACCATGCACGGATTAAACACTAAATTAACGGATTTTGATAATCTCTAAATAATATAAAGAAAGTCGCTATCCGCCTCTGTCTGTTTGTGCGCTTAGTTCTTCTATACCATGCACGGATTAAACACTTAACTACGTAACGGATTTTGATAATCTCTAAATAATATAAAGAAAGTCGCTATCCGCCTCTGTCAGTTTGTGCGCTTAGTTCTTCTATACCATGCACGGATTAAACACTAAATTAACGGATTTTGATAATCTCTAAATAATATAAAGAAAGTCGCTATCCGCCTCTGTCTGTTTGTGCGCTTAGTTCTTCTATACCATGCACGGATTAAACACTAAACTACGTAACGGATTTTGATAATCTCTAAATAATATAAAGAAAGTCGCTATCCGCCTCTGTCTGTTTGTGCGCTTAGTTCTTCTATACCATGCACGGATTAAACACTAAATTAACGGATTTTGATAATCTCTTAATAATATAAAGAAAGACGCTATCCGCCTCTGTCTGTTTGTGCGCTTAGTTCTTCTATACCATGCACGGATTAAACACTAAATTAACGGATTTTGATAATCTCTTAATAATGTAAAGAAAGACGCTATCCGCCTCTTTCTGTTTGTGCGCTTAGTTCTTCTATACCATGCACGGATTAAACACTAAATTAACGGATTTTGATAATCTCTTAATAATATAAAGAAAGACGCTATCCGCCTCTTTCTGTTTGTGCGCTTAGTTCTTCTATACCATGCACGGATTAAACACTAAATTAACGGATTTTGATAATCTCTAAATAATATAAAGAAAGTCGCTATCCGCCTCTGTCTGTTTGTGCGCTTAGTTCTTCTATACCATGCACGGATTAAACACTAAATTAACGGATTTTGATAATCTCTTAATAATATAAAGAAAGACGCTATCCGCCTCTTTCTGTTTGTGCGCTTAGTTCTTCTATACCATGCACGGATTAAACACTAAATTAACGGATTTTGATAATCTCTAAATAATATAAAGAAAGTCGCTATCCGCCTCTGTCTGTTTGTGCGCTTAGTTCTTCTATACCATGCACGGATTAAACACTAAACTACGTAACGGATTTTGATAATCTCTAAATAATATAAAGAAAGTCGCTATCCGCCTCTGTCTGTTTGTGCGCTTAGTTCTTCTATACCATGCACGGATTAAACACTAAATTAACGGATTTTGATAATCTCTTAATAATATAAAGAAAGACGCTATCCGCCTCTTACTGTTTGTGCGCTTAGTTCTTCTATACCATGCACGGATTAAACACTAAATTAACGGATTTTGATAATCTCTAAATAATATAAAGAAAGTCGCTATCCGCCTCTGTCTGTTTGTGCGCTTAGTTCTTCTATACCATGCACGGATTAAACACTAAATTAACGGATTTTGATAATCTCTAAATAATATAAAGAAAGTCGCTATCCGCCTCTTACTGTTTGTGCGCTTAGTTCTTCTATACCATGCACGGATTAAACACTAAACTACGTAACGGATTTTGATAATCTCTAAATAATATAAAGAAAGTCGCTATCCGCCTCTGTCTGTTTGTGCGCTTAGTTCTTCTATACCATGCACGGATTAAACACTAAATTAACGGATTTTGATAATCTCTAAATAATATAAAGAAAGTCGCTATCCGCCTCTGTCTGTTTGTGCGCTTAGTTCTTCTATACCATGCACGGATTAAACACTAAACTACGTAACGGATTTTGATAATCTCTAAATAATATAAAGAAAGTCGCTATCCGCCTCTGTCTGTTTGTGCGCTTAGTTCTTCTATACCATGCACGGATTAAACACTAAATTAACGGATTTTGATAATCTCTTAGTAATATAAAGAAAGACGCTATCCGCCTCTTTCTGTTTGTGCGCTTAGTTCTTCTATACCATGCACGGATTAAACACTAAACTACGTAACGGATTTTGATAATCTCTAAATAATATAAAGAAAGTCGCTATCCGCCTCTGTCTGTTTGTGCGCTTAGTTCTTCTATACCATGCACGGATTAAACACTAAATTAACGGATTTTGATAATCTCTTAATAATATAAAGAAAGACGCTATCCGCCTCTTACTGTTTGTGCGCTTAGTTCTTCTATACCATGCACGTATTAAACACTAAATTAACGGATTTTGATAATCTCTTAATAATATTAAGAAAGACGCTATCCGCCTCTGTCTGTTTGTGCGCTTAGTTCTTCTATACCATGCACGGATTAAACACTAAATTAACGGATTTTGATAATCTCTAAATAATATAAAGAAAGTCGCTATCCGCCTCTGTCTGTTTGTGCGCTTAGTTCTTCTATACCATGCACGGATTAAACACTAAATTAACGGATTTTGATAATCTCTTAATAATATAAAGAAAGACGCTATTCGCCTCTTTCTGTTTGTGCGCTTAGTTCTTCTATACCATGCACGGATTAAACACTAAATTAACGGATTTTGATAATCTCTAAATAATATAAAGAAAGTCGCTATCCGCCTCTGTCTGTTTGTGCGCTTAGTTCTTCTATACCATGCATGGATTAAACACTAAACTACGTAACGGATTTTGATAATCTCTAAATAATATAAAGAAAGACGCTATCCGCCTCTGTCTGTTTGTGTGCTTAGTTCTTCTATACCATGCACGGATTAAACACTAAACTACGTAACGGATTTTGATTATCTCTAAATAATATAAAGAAAGTCGCTATCCGCCTCTGTCTGTTTGTGCGCTTAGTTCTTCTATACCATGCACGGATTAAACACTAAATTAACGGATTTTGATAATCTCTTAATAATATAAAGAAAGACGCTATTCGCCTCTTTCTGTTTGTGCGCTTAGTTCTTCTATACCATGCACGGATTAAACACTAAATTAACGGATTTTGATAATCTCTAAATAATATAAAGAAAGTCGCTATCCGCCTCTGTCTGTTTGTGCGCTTAGTTCTTCTATACCATGCATGGATTAAACACTAAACTACGTAACGGATTTTGATAATCTCTAAATAATATAAAGAAAGACGCTATCCGCCTCTGTCTGTTTGTGCGCTTAGTTCTTCTATACCATGCACGGATTAAACACTCAATTAACGGATTTTGATAATCTCTAAATAATATAAAGAAAGTCGCTATCCGCCTCTGTCTGTTTGTGCGCTTAGTTCTTCTATACCATGCACGGATTAAACACTAAATTAACGGATTTTGATAATCTCTAAATAATATAAAGAAAGTCGCTATCCGCCTCTGTCTGTTTGTGCGCTTAGTTCTTCTATACCATGCACGGATTAAACACTAAATTAACGGATTTTGATAATCTCTTAATAATATAAAGAAAGACGCTATTCGCCTCTTTCTGTTTGTGCGCTTAGTTCTTCTATACCATGCACGGATTAAACACTAAATTAACGGATTTTGATAATCTCTAAATAATATAAAGAAAGTCGCTATCCGCCTCTGTCTGTTTGTGCGCTTAGTTCTTCTATACCATGCATGGATTAAACACTAAACTACGTAACGGATTTTGATAATCTCTAAATAATATAAAGAAAGACGCTATCCGCCTCTGTCTGTTTGTGCGCTTAGTTCTTCTATACCATGCACGGATTAAACACTAAATTAACGGATTTTGATAATCTCTTAATAATATAAAGAAAGACGCTATCCGCCTCTTTCTGTTTGTGCGCTTAGTTCTTCTTTACCATGCACGGATTAATCACCAAATTAACGGATTTTGATAATCTCTAAATAATATAAAGAATGTCGCTATCCGCCTCTGTCTGTTTGTGCGCTTAGTTCTTCTATACCATGCACGGATTAAACACTAAATTAACGTATTTCGATAATCTCTTAATAATATAAAGAAAGACGCTATCCGCCTCTTTCTGTTTGTGCGCTTAGTTCTTCTATACCATGCACGGATTAAACACTAAATTAACGGATTTTGATAATCTCTAAATAATATAAAGAAAGTTGCTATCCGCCTCTGTCTGTTTGTGCGCTTAGTTCTTCTATACCATGCACGGATTAAACACTAAATTAACGGATTTTGATAATCTCTTAATAATATAAAGAAAGACGCTATTCGCCTCTTTCTGTTTGTGCGCTTAGTTCTTCTATACCATGCACGGATTAAACACTAAATTAACGGATTTTGATAATCTCTAAATAATATAAAGAAAGTCGCTATCCGCCTCTGTCTGTTTGTGCGCTTAGTTCTTCTATACCATGCATGGATTAAACACTAAACTACGTAACGGATTTTGATAATCTCTAAATAATATAAAGAAAGACGCTATCCGCCTCTGTCTGTTTGTGCGCTTAGTTCTTCTATACCATGCACGGATTAAACACTAAATTAACGGATTTTGATAATCTCTTAATAATATAAAGAAAGACGCTATCCGCCTCTTTCTGTTTGTGCGCTTAGTTCTTCTTTACCATGCACGGATTAATCACCAAATTAACGGATTTTGATAATCTCTAAATAATATAAAGAATGTCGCTATCCGCCTCTGTCTGTTTGTGCGCTTAGTTCTTCTATACCATGCACGGATTAAACACTAAATTAACGGATTTCGATAATCTCTTAATAATATAAAGAAAGACGCTATCCGCCTCTTTCTGTTTGTGCGCTTAGTTCTTCTATACCATGCACGGATTAAACACTAAATTAACGGATTTTGATAATCTCTAAATAATATAAAGAAAGTCGCTATCCGCCTCTGTCTGTTTGTGCGCTTAGTTCTTCTATACCATGCATGTATTAAACACTAAACTACGTAACGGATTTTGATAATCTCTAAATAATATAAAGAAAGACGCTATCCGCCTCTGTCTGTTTGTGCGCTTAGTTCTTCTATACCATGCACGGATTAAACACTAAATTAACGGATTTTGATAATCTCTTAATAATATAAAGAAAGACGCTATCCGCCTCTTTCTGTTTGTGCGCTTAGTTCTTCTTTACCATGCACGGATTAATCACCAAATTAACGGATTTTGATAATCTCTAAATAATATAAAGAAAGTCGCTATCCGCCTCTGTCTGTTTGTGCGCTTAGTTCTTCTATACCATGCACGGATTAAACACTAAACTACGTAACGGATTTTGATAATCTCTAAATAATATAAAGAAAGTCGCTATCCGCCTCTGTCTGTTTGTGCGCTTAGTTCTTCTATACCATGCACGGATTAAACACTAAATTAACGGATTTTGATAATCTCTAAATAATATAAAGAAAGTCGCTATCCGCCTCTGTCTGTTTGTGCGCTTAGTTCTTCTATACCATGCACGGATTAAACACTAAATTAACGGATTTTGATAATCTCTTAATAATATAAAGAAAGACGCTATCCGCCTCTTTCTGTTTGTGCGCTTAGTTCTTCTATACCATGCACGGGTTTAACACTAAATTAACGGATTTTGATAATCTCTTAATAATATAAAGAAAGACGCTATCCGCCTCTGACTGTTTGTGCGCTTAGTTCTTCTATACCATGCACGGGTTAAACACTAAATTAACGGATTTTGATAATCTCTTAATAATATAAAAAAAGACGCTATCCGCCTCTGTCTGTTTGTGCGCTTAGTTCTTCTATACCATGCACGGATTAAACACTAAATTAACGGATTTTGATAATCTCTAAATAATATAAAGAAAGTCGCTATCCGCCTCTGTCTGTTTGTGCGCTTAGTTCTTCTATACCATGCACGGATTAAACACTAAATTAACGGATTTTGATAATCTCTAAATAATATAAAGAAAGTCGCTATCCGCCTCTGTCTGTTTGTGCGCTTAGTTCTTCTATACCATGCACGGATTAAACACTAAACTACGTAACGGATTTTGATAATCTCTAAATAATATAAAGAAAGACGCTATCCGCCTCTGTCTGTTTGTGCGCTTAGTTCTTCTATACCATGCACGGATTAAACACTAAATTAACGGATTTTGATAATCTCTAAATAATATAAAGAAAGTCGCTATCCGCCTCTGTCTGTTTGTGCGCTTAGTTCTTCTATACCATGCACGGATTAAACACTAAACTACGTAACGGATTTTGATAATCTCTAAATAATATAAAGAAAGTCGCTATCCGCCTCTGTCTGTTTGTGCGCTTAGTTCTTCTATACCATGCACGGATTAAACACTAAACTACGTAACGGATTTTGATAATCTCTAAATAATATAAAGAAAGTCGCTATCCGCCTCTGTCATTTTGTGCGCTTAGTTCTTCTATACCATGCACGGATTAAACACTAAATTAACGGATTTTGATAATCTCTATATAATATAAAGAAAGTCGCTATCCGCCTCTGTCTGTTTGTGCGCTTAGTTCTTCTATACCATGCACGGATTAAACACTCAACTACGTAACGGATTTTGATAATCTCTAAATAATATAAAGAAAGTCGCTATCCGCCTCTGTCTGTTTGTGCGCTTAGTTCTTCTATACCATGCACGGATTAAACACTAAATTAACGGATTTTGATAATCTCTTAATAATATAAAGAAAGACGCTATCCGCCTCTTTCTGTTTGTGCGCTTAGTTCTTCTATACCATGCACGGATTAAACACTAAATTAACGGATTTTGATAATCTCTTAGTAATATAAAGAAAGACGCTATCCGCCTCTTTCTGTTTGTGCGCTTAGTTCTTCTATACCATGCACGGATTAAACACTAAATTAACGGATTTTGATAATCTCTAAATAATATAAAGAAAGTCGCTATCCGCCTCTGTCTGTTTGTGCGCTTAGTTCTTCTATACCATGCACGGATTAAACACTAAACTACGTAACGGATTTGGATAATCTCTAAATAATATAAAGAAAGTCGCTATCCGCCTCTGTCTGTTTGTGCGCTTAGTTCTTCTATACCATACACGGATTAAACACTAAATTAACGGATTTTGATAATCTCTTAATAATATAAAGAAAGACGCTATCCGCCTCTGTCTGTTTGTGCGCTTAGTTCTTCTATACCATGCACGGATTAAACACTAAATTAACGGATTTTTATAATCTCTAAATAATATAAAGAAAGTCGCTATCCGCCTCTGTCTGTTTGTGCGCTTAGTTCTTCTATACCATGCACGGATTAAACACTAAATTAACGGATTTTGATAATCTCTTTATAATATAAAGAAAGACGCTATCCGCCTCTGTCTGTTTGTGCGCTTAGTTCTTCTATACCATGCACGGATTAAACACTAAATTAACGGATTTTGATAATCTCTTAATAATATAAAGAAAGACGCTATCCGCCTCTTTCTGTTTGTGCGCTTAGTTCTTCTATACCATGCACGGATTAAACACTAAATTAACGGATTTGGATAATCTCTAAATAATATAAAGAAAGACGCTATCCGCCTCTGTCTGTTTGTGCGCTTAGTTCTTCTATACCATGCACGGATTAAACACTAAATTAACGGATTTTGATAATCTCTAAATAATATAAAGAAAGTCGCTATCCGCCTCTGTCTGTTTGTGCGCTTAGTTCTTCTATACCATGCACGGATTAAACACTAAACTACGTAACGGATTTTGATAATCTCTAAATAATATAAAGAAAGTCGCTATCCGCCTCTGTCTGTTTGTGCGCTTAGTTCTTCTATACCATGCACGGATTAAACACTAAATTAACGGATTTTGATAATCTCTTAATAATATAAAGAAAGACGCTATCCGCCTCTTTCTGTTTGTGCGCTTAGTTCTTCTATACCATGCACGGATTAAACACTAAATTAACGGATTTTGATAATCTCTAAATAATATAAAGAAAGTCGCTATCCGCCTCTGTCTGTTTGTGCGTTTAGTTCTTCTATACCATGCACGGATTAAACACTTAATTAACGGATTTTGATAATCTCTTAATAATATAAAGAAAGACGCTATCCGCCTCTGTCTGTTTGTGCGCTTAGTTCTTCTATACCATGCACGGATTAAACACTAAATTAACGGATTTTGATAATCTCTTAATAATATAAAGAAAGACGCTATCCGCCTCTTTCTGTTTGTGCGCTTAGTTCTTCTATACCATGCACGGATTAAACACTAAATTAACGGATTTTGATAATCTCTAAATAAAATAAAGAAAGTCGCTATCCGCCTGTCTGTTTGTGCGCTTAGTTCTTCTATACCATGCACGGATTAAACACTAAATTAACGGATTTTGATAATCTCTAAATAATATAAAGAAAGTCGCTATCCGCCTCTTTCTGTTTGTGCGCTTAGTTCTTCTATACCATGCACGGATTAAACACTAAACTACGTAACGGATTTTGATAATCTCTAAATAATATAAAGAAAGTCGCTATCCGCCTCTGTCTGTTTGTGCGCTTAGTTCTTCTATACCATGCACGGATTAAACACTAAATTAACGGATTTTGATAATCTCTTAATAATATAAAGAAAGACGCTATCCGCCTCTTTCTGTTTGTGCGCTTAGTTCTTCTATACCATGCACGGATTAAACACTAAACTACGTAACGGATTTTGATAATCTCTAAATAATATAAAGAAAGACGCTATCCGCCTCTGTCTGTTTGTGCGCTTAGTTCTTCTATACCATGCACGGATTAAACACTAAATTAACGGATTTTGATAATCTCTAAATAATATAAAGAAAGTCGCTATCCGCCTCTGTCTGTTTGTGCGCTTAGTTCTTCTATACCATGCACGGATTAAACACTAAACTACGTAACGGATTTTGATAATCTCTAAATAATATAAAGAAAGTCGCTATCCGCCTCTGTCTTTTTGTGCGCTTAGTTCTTCTATACCATGCACGGATTAAACACTAAATTAACGGATTTTGATAATCTCTCAATAATATAAAGAAAGACGCTATCCGCCTCTTTCTGTTTGTGCGCTTAGTTCTTCTATACCATGCACGGATTAAACACTAAACTACGTAACGGATTTTGATAATCTCTAAATAATATAAAGAAAGTCGCTATCCGCCTCTGTCTGTTTGTGCGCTTAGTTCTTCTATACCATGCACGGATTAAACACTAAATTAACGGATTTTGATAATCTCTTAATAATATAAAGAAAGACGCTATCCGCCTCTTTCTGTTTGTGCGCTTAGTTCTTCTATACCATGCACGGATTAAACACTAAATTAACGGATTTTGATAATCTCTTAATAATATAAAGAAAGACGCTATCCGCCTCTGTCTGTTTGTGCGCTTAGTTCTTCTATACCATGCACGGATTAAACACTAAATTAACGGATTTTGATAATCTCTTAATAATATAAAGAAAGACGCTATCCGCCTCTGTCTGTTTGTGCGCTTAGTTCTTCTATACCATGCACGGATTAAACACTAAATTAACGGATTTTGATAATCTCTTAATAATGTAAAGAAAGACGCTATCCGCCTCTTTCTGTTTGTGCGCTTAGTTCTTCTATACCATGCACGGATTAAACACTAAATTAACGGATTTTGATAATCTCTTAATAATGTAAAGAAAGACGCTATCCGCCTCTTTCTGTTTGTGCGCTTAGTTCTTCTATACCATGCACGGATTAAACACTAAATTAACGGATTTTGATAATCTCTTAATAATATAAAGAAAGACGCTATCCGCCGCTTTCTGTTTGTGCGCTTAGTTCTTCTATACCATGCACGGATTAAACACTAAATTAACGGATTTTGATAATCTCTAAATAATATAAAGAAAGTCGCTATCCGCCTCTGTCTGTTTGTGCGCTTAGTTCTTCTATACCATGCACGGATTAAACACTAAATTAACGGATTTTGATAATCTCTTAATAATATAAAGAAAGACGCTATCCGCCTCTGTCTGTTTGTGCGCTTAGTTCTTCTATACCATGCACGGATTAAACACTAAATTAACGGATTTTGATAATCTCTAAATAATATAAAGAAAGTCGCTATCCGCCTCTGTCTGTTTGTGCGCTTAGTTCTTCTATAACATGCACGGATTAAACACTAAATTAACGGATTTTGATAATCTCTTAATTATATAAAGAAAGACGCTATCCGCCTCTTTCTGTTTGTGCGCTTAGTTCTTCTATACCATGCACGGATTAAACACTAAATAAACGGATTTTGATAATCTCTAAATAATATAAAGAAAGTCGCTATCCGCCTCTGTCTGTTTGTGCGCTTAGTTCTTCTATACCATGCACGGATTAAACACTAAACTACGTAACGGATTTTGTTAATCTCTAAATAATATAAAGAAAGTCGCTATCCGCCTCTGTCTGTTTGTGCGCTTAGTTCTTCTATACCATGCACGGATTAAACACTAAATTAACGGATTTTGATAATCTCTTAATAATATAAAGAAAGACGCTATCCGCCTCTTTCTGTTTGTGCGCTTAGTTCTTCTATACCATGCACGGATTAAACACTAAATTAACGGATTTTGATAATCTCTAAATAATATAAAGAAAGTCGCTATCCGCCTCTGTCTGTTTGTGCGCTTAGTTCTTCTATACCATGCACGGATTAAACACTAAACTACGTAACGGATTTTGATAATCTCTAAATAATATAAAGAAAGTCGCTATCCGCCTCTGTCTGTTTGTGCGCTTAGTTCTTCTATACCATGCACGGATTAAACACTAAATTAACGGATTTTGATAATCTCATAATAATATAAAGAAAGACGCTATCCGCCTCTTTCTGTTTGTGCGCTTAGTTCTTCTATACCATGCACGGATTAAACACTAAATTGACTGTTTGTGCGCTTAGTTCTTCTATACCATGCACGGATTAAACACTAAATTAACGGATTTTGATAATCTCTAAATAATATAAAGAAAGTTGCTATCCGCCTCTGTCTGTTTGTGCGCTTAGTTCTTCTATACCATGCACGGATTAAACACTAAATTAACGGATTTTGATAATCTCTTAATAATATAAAGAAAGACGCTATCCGCCTCTTTCTGTTTGTGCGCTTAGTTCTTCTATACCATGCACGGATTAAACACTAAATTAACGGATTTTGATAATCTCTAAATAATATAAAGAAAGTCGCTATCCGCCTCTGTCTGTTTGTGCGCTTAGTTCTTCTATACCATGCACGGATTAAACACTAAACTACGTAACGGATTTTGATAATCTCTAAATAATATAAAGAAAGTCGCTATCCGCCTCTGTCTGTTTGTGCGCTTAGTTCTTCTATAACATGCACGGATTAAACACTAAACTACGTAACGGATTTTGATAATCTCTAAATAATATAAAGAAAGTCGCTATCCGCCTCTGTCATTTTGTGCGCTTAGTTCTTCTATACCATGCACGGATTAAACACTAAATTAACGGATTTTGATAATCTCTAAATAATATAAAGAAAGTCGCTATCCGCCTCTGTCTGTTTGTGCGCTTAGTTCTTCTATACCATGCACGGATTAAACACTCAACTACGTAACGGATTTTGATAATCTCTAAATAATATAAAGAAAGTCGCTATCCGCCTCTGTCTGTTTGTGCGCTTAGTTCTTCTATACCATGCACGGATTAAACACTAAATTAACGGATTTTGATAATCTCTTAATAATATAAAGAAAGACGCTATCCGCCTCTTTCTGTTTGTGCGCTTAGTTCTTCTATACCATGCACGGATTAAACACTAAATTAACGGATTTTGATAATCTCTTAGTAATATAAAGAAAGACGCTATCCGCCTCTTTCTGTTTGTGCGCTTAGTTCTTCTATACCATGCACGGATTAAACACTAAATTAACGGATTTTGATAATCTCTAAATAATATAAAGAAAGTCGCTATCCGCCTCTGTCTGTTTGTGCGCTTAGTTCTTCTATACCATGCACGGATTAAACACTAAACTACGTAACGGATTTGGATAATCTCTAAATAATATAAAGAAAGTCGCTATCCGCCTCTGTCTGTTTGTGCGCTTAGTTCTTCTATACCATACACGGATTAAACACTAAATTAACGGATTTTGATAATCTCTTAATAATATAAAGAAAGACGCTATCCGCCTCTGTCTGTTTGTGCGCTTAGTTCTTCTATACCATGCACGGATTAAACACTAAATTAACGGATTTTTATAATCTCTAAATAATATAAAGAAAGTCGCTATCCGCCTCTGTCTGTTTGTGCGCTTAGTTCTTCTATACCATGCACGGATTAAACACTAAACTACGTAACGGATTTTGATAATCTCCAAATAATATAAAGAAAGTCGCTATCCGCCTCTGTCTGTTTGTGCGCTTAGTTCTTCTATACCATGCACGGATTAAACACTAAATTAACGGATTTTGATAATCTCTTAATAATATAAAGAAAGACGCTATCCGCCTCTTTCTGTTTGTGCGCTTAGTTCTTCTATACCATGCACGGATTAAACACTAAATTAACGGATTTGGATAATCTCTAAATAATATAAAGAAAGACGCTATCCGCCTCTTTCTGTTTGTGCGCTTAGTTCTTCTATACCATGCACGGATTAAACACTAAATAAACGGATTTTGATAATCTCTAAATAATATAAAGAAAGTCGCTATCCGCCTCTGTCTGTTTGTGCGCTTAGTTCTTCTATACCATGCACGGATTAAACACTAAACTACGTAACGGATTTTGATAATCTCTAAATAATATAAAGAAAGTCGCTATCCGCCTCTGTCTGTTTGTGCGCTTAGTTCTTCTATACCATGCACGGATTAAACACTAAATTAACGGATTTTGATAATCTCTTAATAATATAAAGAAAGACGCTATCCGCCTCTTTCTGTTTGTGCGCTTAGTTCTTCTATACCATGCACGGATTAAACACTAAATTAACGGATTTTGATAATCTCTAAATAATATAAAGAAAGTCGCTATCCGCCTCTGTCTGTTTGTGCGTTTAGTTCTTCTATACCATGCACGGATTAAACACTTAATTAACGGATTTTGATAATCTCTAAATAATATAAAGAAAGTTGCTATCCGCCTCTGTCTGTTTGTGCGCTTAGTTCTTCTATACCATGCACGGATTAAACACTAAATTAACGGATTTTGATAATCTCTTAATAATATAAAGAAAGACGCTATCCGCCTCTTTCTGTTTGTGCGCTTAGTTCTTCTATACCATGCACGGATTAAACACTAAATTAACGGATTTTGATAATCTCTAAATAAAATAAAGAAAGTCGCTATCCGCCTGTCTGTTTGTGCGCTTAGTTCTTCTATACCATGCACGGATTAAACACTAAATTAACGGATTTTGATAATCTCTAAATAATATAAAGAAAGTCGCTATCCGCCTCTTTCTGTTTGTGCGCTTAGTTCTTCTATACCATGCACGGATTAAACACTAAACTACGTAACGGATTTTGATAATCTCTAAATAATATAAAGAAAGTCGCTATCCGCCTCTGTCTGTTTGTGCGCTTAGTTCTTCTATACCATGCACGGATTAAACACTAAATTAACGGATTTTGATAATCTCTTAATAATATAAAGAAAGTCGCTATCCGCCTCTGTCTGTTTGTGCGCTTAGTTCTTCTATACCATGCACGGATTCAACACTAAATTAACGGATTTTGATAATCTTTTAATAATATAAAGAAAGACGCTATCCGCCTCTGTCTGTTTGTGCGCTTAGTTCTTCTATACCATGCACGGATTAAACACTAAATTAACGGATTTTGATAATCTCTTAGTAATATAAAGAAAGACGCTATCCGCCTCTGTCTGTTTGTGCGCTTAGTTCTTCTATACCATGCACGGATTAAACACTAAACTACGTAACGGATTTTGATAATCTCTAAATAATATAAAGAAAGTCGCTATCCGCCTCTGTCTGTTTGTGCGCTTAGTTCTTCTATACCATGCACGGATTAAACACTAAACTACGTAACGGATTTTGATAATCTCTAAATAATATAAAGATAGTCGCTATCCGCCTCTGTCTGTTTGTGCGCTTAGTTCTTCTATACCATGCACGGATTAAACACTAAATTAACGGATTTTGATAATCTCTTAGTAATATAAAGAAAGACGCTATCCGCCTCTTTCTGTTTGTGCGCTTAGTTCTTCTATACCATGCACGGATTAAACACTAAATTAACGGATTTTGATAATCTCTAAATAATATAAAGAAAGTCGCTATCCGCCTCTGTCTGTTTGTGCGCTTAGTTCTTCTATACCATGCACGGATTAAACACTAAATTAACGGATTTTGATAATCTCTTAGTAATATAAAGAAAGAAGCTATCCGCCTCTTTCTGTTTGTGCGCTTAGTTCTTCTATACCATGCACGGATTAAACACTAAACTACGTAACGGATTTTGATAATCTCTAAATAATATAAAGAAAGTCGCTATCCGCCTCTGTCTGTTTGTGCGCTTAGTTCTTCTATACCATGCACGGATTAAACACTAAATTAACGGATTTTGATAATCTCTTAATAATATAAAGAAAGACGCTATCCGCCTCTTACTGTTTGTGCGCTTAGTTCTTCTATACCATGCACGGATTAAACACTAAATTAACGGATTTTGATAATCTCTTAATAATATAAAGAAAGACGCTATCCGCCTCTGTCTGTTTGTGCGCTTAGTTCTTCTATACCATGCACGGATTAAACACTAAATTAACGGATTTTGATAATCTCTTAATAATGTAAAGAAAGACGCTATCCGCCTCTTTCTGTTTGTGCGCTTAGTTCTTCTATACCATGCACGGATTAAACACTAAATTAACGGATTTTGATAATCTCTTAATAATATAAAGAAAGACGCTATCCGCCTCTGTCTGTTTGTGCGCTTAGTTCTTCTATACCATGCACGGATTAAACACTAAATTAACGGATTTTGATAATCTCTAAATAATATAAAGAAAGTCGCTATCCGCCTCTGTCTGTTTGTGCGCTTAGTTCTTCTATACCATGCACGGATTAAACACTAAACTACGTAACGGATTTTGATAATCTCTAAATAATATAAAGAAAGTCGCTATCCGCCTCTGTCTGTTTGTGCGCTTAGTTCTTCTATACCATGCACGGATTAAACACTAAATTAACGGATTTTGATAATCTCTTAATAATATAAAGAAAGACGCTATTCGCCTCTTTCTGTTTGTGCGCTTAGTTCTTCTATACCATGCACGGATTAAACACTAAATTAACGGATTTTGATAATCTCTAAATAATATAAAGAAAGTCGCTATCCGCCTCTGTCTGTTTGTGCGCTTAGTTCTTCTATACCATGCATGGATTAAACACTAAACTACGTAACGGATTTTGATAATCTCTAAATAATATAAAGAAAGACGCTATCCGCCTCTGTCTGTTTGTGCGCTTAGTTCTTCTATACCATGCACGGATTAAACACTAAATTAACGGATTTTGATAATCTCTAAATAATATAAAGAAAGTCGCTATCCGCCTCTGTCTGTTTGTGCGCTTAGTTCTTCTATACCATGCACGGATTAAACACTAAATTAACGGATTTTGATAATCTCTAAATAATATAAAGAAAGTCGCTATCCGCCTCTGTCTGTTTGTGCGCTTAGTTCTTCTATACCATGCACGGATTAAACACTAAATTAACGGATTTTGATAATCTCTTAATAATATAAAGAAAGACGCTATTCGCCTCTTTCTGTTTGTGCGCTTAGTTCTTCTATACCATGCACGGATTAAACACTAAATTAACGGATTTTGATAATCTCTAAATAATATAAAGAAAGTCGCTATCCGCCTCTGTCTGTTTGTGCGCTTAGTTCTTCTATACCATGCATGGATTAAACACTAAACTACGTAACGGATTTTGATAATCTCTAAATAATATAAAGAAAGACGCTATCCGCCTCTGTCTGTTTGTGCGCTTAGTTCTTCTATACCATGCACGGATTAAACACTAAATTAACGGATTTTGATAATCTCTTAATAATATAAAGAAAGACGCTATCCGCCTCTTTCTGTTTGTGCGCTTAGTTCTTCTTTACCATGCACGGATTAATCACCAAATTAACGGATTTTGATAATCTCTAAATAATATAAAGAATGTCGCTATCCGCCTCTGTCTGTTTGTGCGCTTAGTTCTTCTATACCATGCACGGATTAAACACTAAATTAACGGATTTCGATAATCTCTTAATAATATAAAGAAAGACGCTATCCGCCTCTTTCTGTTTGTGCGCTTAGTTCTTCTATACCATGCACGGATTAAACACTAAATTAACGGATTTCGATAATCTCTTAATAATATAAAGAAAGACGCTATCCGCCTCTTTCTGTTTGTGCGCTTAGTTCTTCTATACCATGCACGGATTAAACACTAAATTAACGGATTTTGATAATCTCTAAATAATATAAAGAAAGTTGCTATCCGCCTCTGTCTGTTTGTGCGCTTAGTTCTTCTATACCATGCACGGATTAAACACTAAATTAACGGATTTTGATAATCTCTTAATAATATAAAGAAAGACGCTATCCGCCTCTTTCTGTTTGTGCGCTTAGTTCTTCTATACCATGCACGGATTAAACACTAAATTAACGGATTTTGATAATCTCTAAATAATATAAAGAAAGTCGCTATCCGCCTCTGTCTGTTTGTGCGCTTAGTTCTTCTATACCATGCACGGATTAAACACTAAATTAACGGATTTTGATAATCTCTAAATAATATAAAGAAAGTCGCTATCCGCCTCTGTCTGTTTGTGCGCTTAGTTCTTCTATACCATGCACGGATTAAACACTAAACTACGTAACGGATTTTGATAATCTCTAAATAATATAAAGAAAGTCGCTATCCGCCTCTGTCTGTTTGTGCGCTTAGTTCTTCTATACCATGCACGGATTAAACAGTAAACTACGTAACGGATTTTGATAATCTCTAAATAATATAAAGAAAGTCGCTATCCGCCTCTGTCTGTTTGTGCGCTTAGTTCTTCTATACCATGCACGGATTAAACACTAAACTACGTAACGGATTTTGATAATCTCTAAATAATATAAAGAAAGTCGCTATCCGCCTCTGTCTGTTTGTGCGCTTAGTTCTTCTATACCATGCACGGATTAAACACTAAACTACGTAATGGATTTTGATAATCTCTAAATAATATAAAGAAAGACGCTTTCCGCCTTTTGTCTGTTTGTGCGCTTAGTTCTTCTATACCATGCACGGATTAAACACTAAACTGCGTAACGGATTTTGATAATCTCTAAATAATATAAAGAAAGACGCTTTCCGCCTTTTGTCTGTTCTTGTCAATAGTTCAGAAGTTATAGCTATTTTACATGAATGGCGTAGATTGATTAAAAACCCCCCGCAAACATTGTGTTAATTGTTTGCTTGAGGCGCAATGGTTTCAACGTATATGTAATAATATTAATTAAATAATAATATGCAATAAATGACGCACGTCCCCTGCTATTAATATGAGAGTATTTCCGAGTGTCGGCAGTAGGTCGTTGTACCCGCCGATGGGTGACCTACCTCAACCATCTACTTAGCTGCGCACGTGGTCTGTGAACCAACACATCTTTATTACCTATTAATGCACACATACATGCAAATTGGTGTACGTTACATTATTTATTTAAATATTCTTGGTGTACTTATATTGTAGGCAATAGGCATTAAAATCGCTTGACAAACGGAGTCTAGAAACGTCCGATCTCAAGCACAAAACTGGTTTTTATTTATTTTGTAAATAATTTTATAAGAAAGAAAAAAAGTTAATCAAGTGAAACTGTCACAGATAATTAATCTTAGTAATAATACTGTATTTTTTAAGTTCTTTTCTTTACGCGTTTATACATTTCTATTGAAAAAATGTTTTTTTTAGTAGTTTACATTAATATTTTTGAAGTGAAACTTCTTTACGCGCGTTATGCAATTTCGAGGACCGGAGTAAAACCAACTCATGACCGTCATGAAAAACCGTGATCATTTAGCTATAGGAGCCTAGCCAATATTATACACCTACTTTAGGTCATTCTCCAAACTCAGCTTCGCGGTCTAGAGGCAGAGCGCCCGATTGTCGTCGTGAAAGACCGAGGTTCGATCCCCGCTTTAACTATTTTTTTTTCTTTTTGTGATTTTTTTAATAATAATTTTTTTAAAGTGATAAAATGCTCACGTGCTGATACTTTTAGATATTTTGACTATATGATATTTTGGTCGAATACGTAATAACCGCGGTCTAGAGGCAGAGCGTTCGAAACTCGTTATGCAGGACCCGGGTTCGAATCCCATATTTTTATAACTTTTAATTTTTTTTATCAACGATTTGTAATAATGTAGTAAAAAATTAGATAAATTTGTTAATTTAAACTTAATTTACTTTACGGTACTGATATGATATTTTGGTCGAAATATAGCTTACAAATCGAGCCGGTAGAGTGGCTCGGTATTTTGATTAATTATTTTTTTTTTATCAACGATTTGTAATAATGTAGTAAAAAATTACATAAATTTGTTAATTTACCTTTAATTTAATTTACGGTACCTATATGATATTTTGGTCGAAATATAGCTTACAAATCGAGCCGGTAGAGTCGCTCGGTATTTTGATTAATTATTTTTATTTTGAATCATTAAAATTACTCTTCAAGGCCGATAACGCCGCATCGCGCGAAATATCTCTCCTCGCGGTCTAGAGGCAGAGCGTTCGACACTCGTTATGCAGGACCCGGGTTCGAATCCCATATTTTTATAACTTTTAATTTTTTTTTATCATATGCTACTTATAAATATGTCAATAGACAGAAAAAAAGAGAATGAAAAGAGAGAGAGAAGAATAATAAAAGTTTCACTTCCGTCGTGCGTAGGCTTGCCACACACTGTATTTTTTATTGAGTAATAATTTTTTTATTTCTATTCTACTCAAGCGAAACGATAGTTAAACCTTCAATTTATCTAAATCATATATTTTGGTATTCATAATGTACACCGATTCGTTATAAAGATTAATAAAAAAAGCGATTTAGCATTAAGCTTCTCCTTAAGTGTCAATTTAAAAAATAATCGCCGCATACATATCCAAGTTTCATATGGACATTTAAATATTTTATTTTTTATGACAAATATTTTCTGTTAATACCCATAAATATATTCTGGTTCATCATCTAAAAAACAACAAACATGTGATACCACCTTCGGACGAAGAAACTCTGGATTTTTAGCTGTAAAGTTATGTAACAACCCCCCACCCAGTACCAACCAGTATCAAACAAATTAAATTAAAAATAACTACATTAGGTACATCAAATCTTGGTTTAAGATGTCACAATACCCTGAAAGCAGGAATTGCCCCGACTCTCACAATTTAATTATTTCTGATGTATGTATTACTAAAATCTTAAATGTTTCTAGAGGGATTCCCAGAGATGCAAGTTATTTATATTTAAGATTAATAAAAATAGGACCTTACCACTAAATATCTTATGTAAAACGGTTTGCCAATTTTATAAGACGTTTTTCAACTATAAGATGAGCGGGCGCACCAGATTTTATTTTTGTAGGCGATGAATTAGTAACTTCGCGAGGAATCCCTCTAGAAAAATTTGAGATTTTATTAATGTTTTCATAAGAATTAATTAAATATACCACTCGGAAATATCCAATTTCTGTCCCGCTAAACCAAACTCAGTTCGTGTGCAGGTGTTGAAGTACTTACACCGTTATAGTTCAGTCGCGGCCGTAAAGGTCTTGCTAACTCTCAACGCATTATCAAACCTCCCCCCTCCAAAAATTAACAAAAAAACTGATTGGACATATTTTCTAGAGTCTGGAATATATTAAAAGCAAAAATCGGCCATTCAAGTCAAGGGTCACTCCAAGCAAATATCTTGGAGTGACCCTTGACAAACTACTAACATGGACAACTCACGTAAAAAACACCTTAAATAAAGCTAGGAAGACATCCAACCTTTTATACCCCCTACTTCACTCCAACTCAAAAACTACAATTCAAAACAAACTTCTTATCTACAAAACACAAGTACGCCCCATCGTGACTTACGACTCACCAATATGAGGCACGGGGAACACGAATCGTCTTGCATCATTCCAGAATGCCACACTTAGAAGATACACCAAAAGTCCTTGGTTTGTCTGAAATAGCATAATTAATTCAGGCACGAAAATCCCCCCATTGAAAACCCACATGGTAGAATTAGCCAAATCCTTCTATGCGAAACTTCCTATGCATTCAAACCCGAGCATAGCATGTCTCGGGCGTTCAAGTCCCCACCTATCCATTCCCATTCTCTATTACATTCATGACTCAATTAAAAAACTACATAGCAACCAAATATACAAAAAAGGATAAAATTGCAAAATAATTTTTTTTTTATAATTAAATTTTTTTTAAAGTTAGTATTTTAGCCATATAAGTTGCGATAGACAACCCACTAATCGGATAGAAAAAAACATCCCACAGGTTCTTACCTTACCTCAGTTCCTGAGACATGGGGATTGATTTCATCGAAACTCTATATTTCCACAATAAGATGTACATATTTATATTTTTTTTCAATGCCTTTATTTTTATCAATTTTTACATTAAGTACACACAATATTATAAAAATCAACAAGAAAAATGGGAAACCCGTGGGTAATTAATAAATCAATTTATTACACAATTTGTATAGCGCCGTTTTTGTGAGATATCACCTCAGAGGCGTTTTACAGTTGATATGAAAAATAAAAATATTACAAAAAAAAGGTTAAGTTAAGTAAAATGAAGAACAGGAATAAGTGACATGACATGAATATAGAAGATGGAGACTCTGCAGCAAGAATCCTAGGTGGTAATATAGTTAAATACATTATATTATTGTACCTATATTATTGACGCCTATTCCAAATTCAGTAATTGAAAAATAAAAAAGATACACCGATGCACACTTTAAACTGTGGGTGTCTAAAAGGGGTCGTACCCGCAACCTTCAGCGTGCGAGTCGAAAGCCTTTCCCCTTGACCACGGAGGAACATTGAATTAAAAATATCTAGAGATCTCAAGTGGAATTCTGACTATTGAACATAACCACATTTCTAGAGTATGTACAGGCACTTTTATAAACTTACTCTTAGGTAATCTAGCATATTGTAGGATTTTGATTTGTTTGATGTGCTAATAAAAACTTGCCATCCTTTTTTCAGATTTTTACATGTACCTAGATGTTAGATTGCAAAATTTTGTTGTTCAAGTTGTAAAAATACATAGTGCTTTATTTATAATTAACATCATCGAGTGACATGTAGTTAGTTATGTTATGTATAATAGTAGTTTGATTCGAAGTATGTACACAAAGATTAAGATTGCTAAAAGATCAAGATCTCTTTGTAACTCCGTACAGTCGGATAAGGATTGAACAGGTTTCAAAATTTTGTTGTTCAAGTTGTAAAAATAAATAGTGCTTTATTTATAATTAACATAATCAAGTGACATGTAGTTAGTTATGTAATGTATAATAGTAGTTTGATTCACAGTATGTACACAAAGATTAAGATTGCTAAAAGATCAAGATCTTTTTGTAACTCCGTACAGTCGGATAAGGATTGAACAGGTTTCAAAATTTCATGTCATCTGCACATAATAAGAAGTTATCATTTTGAATGCATACATAAATGAAATTTATATAAATATTGATTAGGAGTGGTCGGAGATGCGAGCCTTGGGGTACACCTGAGTCATTTTCCGTTAAGTGAGATGTGAAACCATTGACAATCGTGATTTGGTGCACATTACTAACATACGATGCGATCCACCTATATATATATAGATCGCCGTGAATTCTTGACATATTTATTACTTCGGTATTAGAATATAGTTAACACAGTTAAATGTTTTGGAGTAATCTGTAAAAATGTCATCTACCTGGCGTCGCTTGTCCATTTGACCATGAAGAAAATTCGTAAAAAACGCAAGATTTTAAGTTGTGGAACGATTTTTCATGTGGATTATTTTAAGACAGAATGTGAAAGAACATCAATTCAGCAGATTTTGATACATGAGTCTTTTAGCATTATTCATTAGAATATTCATTTCACTAGAAGCATTATTAATTCATTCGAAATGCTTCGAGAATGGATGATTATTACATAATATCACAACAATATTATTATCACATGCACAAGAATAGTTATCTTGTGATAAAAACTAATATTTAATGGATAACAAATAATTAGTCGCCTGAAATATCAATACAAATTGAAAATATCTCCTGTCTAAAAATAAATGCCGCCAACGGGAATTGAACCCGTGCCTTCTGATGTCCGGTCAGGTGCTCTGAAACCACTGAGCTATATCGGCTTATTTCCAACCCGCCAAATAATTCAATATATACTATATAGCTTGTCCGAAATGTTGGCTAAAGAAGGAGTTAGCGCAACACGGCATAACACCCCAATAACAAATAACAAAAATACTTTTGGCAATCTTTGAAAATCTTAAATCATATTCAACACGTACTAGTACCTCAATCAACAATGACTGCTTATTATAAAGTGCTTATTGCTTATAATAATTTGTTATCCTTTGTGCTATGCATAAAACCTTATCTTTTAAACATTAGTTTATCATTAAAAGAATAATAATATTTAATGACTTTGTCTTTATTAGAGTAACTTTCATTTCATCAATTCAATGACAGTATATATCAAAATTCAAAATTTAAAAATTTTAAAAAATATGTATTGTACAAAAATACGAATAAGAGTACAAATGGTATATCTTATAAGTTACATCCTATTTCTTCCAGCAAACCCAACAAATACACATTATATTACATAACCCAACAATTACATGTTAACAAATGTATGTATATAATAAATAAAAAACAGAGGTATTTAATTTATGTAAGGTATTCATTTAAGGTGTAGTGAAATTTGTTTAAAAGAAATGTTTTTAGTGATGATTTAAATTTAAGTATGTCGGTTATTTGTTTGATGCTACGTGAAAAAAAAATTATACAAAGAAAAGCATAATATTCCATACTTCTATCAAAGTTCGTCTCAAAATTCTTTCAGTGTTACTGATAGAATTAATTTGTATTAGCTATTGAAAAAAATTTTTTAGTAGTTTACATTTATATTTTTTATTAAGTAATTTATTTCTTTATTTGTATTCTACTAAAGCGAAACGATAGGAAAACCTTCAATTTATATAAAGCATACTTTTTGGTATTCATAACGTACACCAATTAGTTATAAAGCTTAATCAAAATAGTGATTTAGCATTAAGCTTCGCCTAGAACGTGTATCGTCTGAGCTCGTAGGACCTGTCGCTCTACAACATACTTCGCACTTCTTTCCTTACAACCCATGTCGTCAACACTTTCTTTGCTTTGGGCGCACACTCACTTTATAATTCAAATTAATTTGTGACGAAATTTTATTCGCCACAAATGTCACATCACAAAGTGTCTGCTTCATATGGAAAAAAATAAAATATTGTTCTGTTTTTAAAAAAATTTAACATTTTATTTCAGAGGCGGGAGTCCAGGGGGAAGTGAAGTCACAGAGAAGTTCAAGGTGGAGATCCGGAAAGAAGTGGTCAGGGCGATCAGGAGTAGAGCGGCTGGTGTTTAGCTGGTATCAGGTGAAGATTAGTGTCTGAAGGCTGGCGCACTGTATTTTCGCTGTATCCCCGACTCTTCGTGGGCACTGTGCGGTCAAGTAGCCGCAATAACGCACCTATAACATTACCAATAATGGCAATAATACACATATAAAAAGTACAGCAAAATAAGGCCAATGAGTGAAGCTTAGCTCTAATAGTACTCTTTTAATATCGGTGCCATCAGATCCTGGTGGCGATCGTGTTGGCCTCCTATCCTTATCAGATCCTGATCCGATCCTGATGATCGGTGCCGTCTGATCGATATTTAGTTTAGAACTCTCGTGCACTGTCAAATGTGCAGTGTCCTCCTCGGCCACTGGTTTGTTATTTGGGCAATGGCAAACGCATTTAACTTTGTTTACAGGGTCTATAGATTTCGCAAAAATCCTAAGCTTAGCGTAGTTTATGCATTGGCCGCTATCGTTACAATCCAACGTAAAGATCATATTCGGATCGTAGATTCGATTGATGATGGCCTTTTCAACTAGGTTTTCGGTGGGAAAGTAACGTTTTATTGCATATATTTTTTCTAAAGAGAGAACTGACTCAAAGCCAGCAAAGCACGCCACACACAAAGTCACAGTCATTGGATAAAACATCATGACGGAAAAATAATACACCTGACTACAAGTTTGCTAAGCAACGACAACTTGCAAGATACGACTGCACTTGACCGAACAAAGACAACAACTGGAACCTGCCCGACCTGGAACTGACATACATCTGACGTGCAATGCGTGCAACCATAAAGCTGCTGTCACACGCAAAGCTCACATCAACAGATAATATAAAGCACAATAGCGCTCGCCATACAATCCCATACAGACCCGACACACGTAAAAAGATAACGCGCTATAAGTGTGGTTCTGAACTTCGCTAACCGAATTTACGTAACCGCTCCCGACGCGATATTTGAAAAGTTATGCGTCCCTCTCTCCGCCGTAAAAAGGAGAGGGGGTCATTTTAATTACGGAGCTACCAACTAAGTTCCGTGTTCCCTTTGACAGCCATGACATAAGCAGCCTAATAATGCATTTCTTATTTATTATGTTAGCTCATATCGTCATGTGTGCTAGTAAATTTAGAAACATAAAAAAAAACTTTATTTGGCAAACATACTTAACATATATTTAAAATATAAATATAATCAATATTTGAAGTAAACAAATTTTCGCCCTTTCAAAATTAATCATATTTTTAACTCAGTATGTTTATATGGTAATATCATTC
The DNA here is from genome assembly GCF_061612785.1 of Hesperophylax consimilis. Taxonomy (NCBI): domain Eukaryota; kingdom Metazoa; phylum Arthropoda; class Insecta; order Trichoptera; family Limnephilidae; genus Hesperophylax; species Hesperophylax consimilis. Next base: position 20,759,365 of record NC_142854.1, on the reverse strand, counting down.
GGTTTTTTGATATAGTTGGACGGCCTGATACCTACATAGAGAAGCTTCTAGTTTGTTCGTTTGTTGATTGTTTTCAATTGTTTTCCTGGGTAATCTGGTTTGCTCTCGTCAGCTCTCGTGCTCTCTTCTCGTTCCCTGCCCTGGTGTTGGTCCTTGCCGCCTTTGCCTTCGACATTTTTGGAAATCGACGTGAGCTTATTTTACAATAATTTATTATATGTCGCTTTCGTCGATCGGCGTGCGAACTGCGAATTTCCTGATTCGACGGAGAGGTTATGTCAGGTTATGTGAAAATGCGCTATTTACGCGCAGATTGTTTAAAATCTAAAAAGTTTATAAATAGCATTTATAATTATATAGTTGGCGGCATCATCATCTGAGGATGAGCTGTCCAACAGATCCAGCAATAGGCGACAAGTATCATCCATTTCGAAAACGTGCTCAAGCTGTCAGTAAGTAAAGTTGTCACTTTGACAGATGAAATTATGTTCCTCGGCCGCTCTCAAATTCAACTGACCCCCTCTCCTACCATAGGAAGAAATATTTGATAGCGTCGTGTGTCGGTAGAAAAGATGATGCGCTGTACATTAACTTTTGATGTGAGCTTTGCGTGTGGCAGCAGCTTAAATCGAAGGAATTGTGTGGCAGTGATGCCATACCGCGAAAATAAAATTACCCGCAATTTGCGGAATTCTCCAATAATGATATTTAATAATCTAATTCGGTACATGTACTAGATACCTAACTACTTCCAACAAATATTGTTTTTACTCTAGGTACATAATACGACAGCATATTTTTATGAATCCCAGTTACCAAATCAAGCAGTGTTTTTTGAACATTAACAACTCAAATGTTTGGAGGAATTATTTAAAATTATGTACCTAAAAATAAAACAATTTACGGAATTAATAATGGGAAAATATAGCATTAAAAATAATAGCTATTTCGTGTAACAGAATAGTAAATAATTACCTATTATTTGTACGCAAACCGCTATGTACCAGTCTGTATGAAATATACTTCTTGTATTTACGAGTAATGACAAAAACCAAAAACTCAGCGTAATTCGGCAAGTTATGGAATGACTGTTATGGGAAGTGCTGAGACTCCGGCACAATTATTAGTATCATCTCACTATGTAATATTCATTTGTTTGGAAGTGAGATAGCTAAGAGCTTTACAGATGCACTCAAGATGGCAGTGCAAAGAACGAAGTCCGCAAGATGGCAGCTAGTAGGCAGTAGTCGCTAGGGCCAGTTAGGCGGCTTTCAGACAAACTTGGTGTTTGCAGATCTCATTTAGCCAGATCCTAGTTAGGTCGACCATCGAAGTCACTCTTGTAATATGCGAAATATTGAATAAATCCTTGATTTAATATAAAGAACTTAATCTCTAAAATCTCCATCCACGACGAATTGGAGAACTGTTTGTGCGAACACAAACGTTTGGTATTTGATAATGTGACATGCTGTGACAGATGCAGAAATATCAAATTAGATGTGTCTGTATTGGCAGAATTCAGAATTCCCATGAATGAATGGTAGTAAATGTAATGAATAATTAAATAAGTGACTGCTTACAATATCATACACTTACAACAAGTGTTATATCCAAATAAAACGAAAACCATTTATTTTCTTCCTTTATTTTAATTAAAATCTAGGGAAATTATTTTTTTGGGTATACCAACACTGTACAACAGCTGATTATATAATCGATGGTAGTGACATCTAGTGCAGGCGAGCACAATTTCTCAAATTCGATAGATCTGCAGACACAAGCTCCTGTTTCGATTTTCTCGCTAGATGTCGCTACTCTGTGAAATATGACGTCTCCTGCCACTCGGCCATATCTCACGCCGATATCTCATGGTATTGTTAGAAAATGAAGACAATATCGTATTCATTTGGCTGTGTAATCAATTCCGATGACAGCAGCTTACATGTTTTTATTATTATTTATTTATTATATTACATTACATTTGTTTACTGACAATTATCTATTTACTGTGAAGGGACACAGCTACATCTGAATAAAATAATGAATGACAAATTGCAGACATTTACATAAGTAATATTATAATTTCCGAATGTTGTTTTGATGAAATAGATGATTCATGCAATTTCATAAGTTTTTCTAGATTAAGACGAAGCTTAATGCTAAATCACCATTTTCGATTAATCTTTATAACGAATTGGTTTACATTATGAATACCAAAAAATATGCTTTAAATAAATTGAAGGTTGTCCTATCGTTTCCCCTGAGTAGAATACAAATAAAAAATTTAATTAAGTACTCAATAGAGAATATAAATCTAAACTACTTTAAAAAATATTTTTTCGATATAAATATATGAACGCATAAAATAAACAACTTAAAAAAATACAATATTATGGGTTAGATTATCTGTGACAGTTTCCCTCGATTAACTTTTTTGCTTTCTCATAAAATTGTTTACAAAATAAATAAAAACCACTTTTGTTATTGATATCGAGCGTCTCTAGACGCCGTTTGTCAAGCGATTTTAATACCTATTTCCTATATTAGTGACGATTTAAGGCATACCAAGAATATGCACATTTTTGGCTTGTAGCTTCTTCTTAATACATTTCAGTTCTGATAAATTTGAACACGTGTACAAAAGTATTAATGCATCAATCTTTTTTATTGTTCAGTCCATAGTAACAATGTATCTAATACATGTGTATTTGTGTATTAAGTCCAAATACGGCAAAAAAATTTTCTTCTATTTTCAGAGTTGAATATTTTGTTTACGTATTTAGTTAAGACACTTTTATAAGTGTTCATAATTTACTTCCCAGTAACAACGATGCGCACACTTGAGAATCGCTACATTCGACCAGATGTATCTCGATGTGATAGTATATGTTTCTACAACTGATTCATATCGTTCATATCGTGATTCATGACGTCACATTCTCAAGATCCACGGGAAGCCATACGCGAGCCCAGCCGGCTCCAATGGAACCGGTATGGGGAGTGGGGAATAATACGCTTTTAATCACTTAGGGCAGGTCTACTAATATTCATATGTCTATGATGGACGCAATGGACCGATGTGCTGTCGATACTTTGCCGTGTTTATCCTCGGGACTATGAAGTCCTTTCTGGTGTGTATTCTTGTAATATATTTGTGGTCAACTTTATTGAGATTTTCCATGTTTTTGCGTGCGTGAATAATAACATTTTCATTTTGGCAAACATCCAGGACATTAAATTGTTGAAGGGTTTAGGGATAATGACTCTAATTATTGCTTTCTGGACCTTTAATAGTTCTTTCTGCCAAATACAACCGCATGTTAACAGGGAGTTGCAGAGTCTGAAATATATATCTATGGTTTATACCCAGTCACAGTGGCGAAACTACATCCGGGTACTCTGAAGTCAGAAGTAACCTAACATTTTTAACAAAATTTAATAAAAATTATAAATTTTATATAAGTACATAAAATCAAATAAAGGGCATATAGGTTATGGGTTATTCGCAAATCGGGCATCTAAAGAAATACAAAATGTTTGGATGGAAGGTTATGACGGCTGGAAACATATTGTAGACGCCATAGAAAGACTGGAGACGTCTAACATTGATCTGGATTCTTGTTTAACGTATCAACAATGGCGGCTACATGGAACACTAGACGAAGAGCAAGAACTCATTCAAGAAATAAAAATCTTTTTGGCGTAGTACTAGTAAGTATTCTCTAGACTTCTTGATGTTACTCTTACACTTTCAACGAAAAACAAGGTCGACAACAAACAATACCCTGAACATACCGATAACATACACCACACACGGACAAAGACACTTCCAGTATTACGCTACAAAACTTTTTAATTGTATGCCCACCACTCTGAAGCTACTACTAATGGGAAATACATACACAAACATTCACAAAAAAACTGATCACAGCCTGGATCAAAAAACAAGATATCCATTTTATACAAAACATTATAACACCAAACCAAACATAATCATGGATGAATGTGTATGTATGTATGTATACATGTGTTTGCTTATATGTGTGTATGCATGCATATATGTGTATTTATGTATGTATACATGGGTGTATGTACATATGTGCATATAAATAAATATTTTTTCCTTTTCTTTTAATAACAATGTACAATAACCATTTAAAAAAAAAAAATTTAAAATCCCAACTTACACTTATATAAGAAAATTTAACCAATACACATAAATACATGTACCATTTAATCATAACCACGTAAACACCTCAGCACAGGTTCTCCCAGTGAGGTGTTCACGAAACATATAACATTACCCACCACAGTGTCACCTACTCAAACCTACCTCACACCCAGCATAAAACAAACACCATACTAACAACAGTAGTTCTAAATTTATGTATTATATACAAATTTAAATATTTGGTAGACATTGTAATGTATGTATAGAAATAAATAAATAAAAAAACAATGATTCAAGATCCAAGTTCCTGAGGAAACTTTTTGAGTGTTGTTTAGTTATTAGCAAAATATGATCCGATTTTACAAGAGTTGTTAAGTAAATCAAAGGTCCCGATAAAATACTTAAGTTGAAAAATACAAAATGAGCTCCTTTCTGTTCTGGTTCTAAAAATAGAAAATGCACACATAAATGAAATAAATGTCGGACCCTTTTACTCTATCATATTCCATACAATTAAGATGAGCGACTCCAAGATCCGTAAAGGTTGTTTAAAGTGAACATATTTTATCGAGTATTGAACATCATTATTAATTAATGAAATTGTTTCCTATTTCAGTGTTTTGCAACCTGCCACTTTGAAAAATTTAAATGACACTGATATCTTTAAAAAATCTCTAGAATTTGTTGATATTTATAAAAAAAGACCTGAATCATTTTCCAGGGAAATTCTCAGTTTTCGGTCCAACTTCAGAGGTGAAATAGAAAAGGCTTCGTGTATTAGAGAACTTGCTGATTTATTAATAATAAAGAATCACTTTATATCTTGCAGCTTTCCTGAAATATGTACTGCGTTAATCTTAATCATTCAAATTTGTTACAATTCCTGTTACTACAGCTAGTGCCGAAAGGTCATTTTCAAAACTAAAATTAATAAAAAAATATTTAAGACAGGCTACGTAACTTGGCTATTCTGTCTATTGAAAATTCAATGGCCCGATCATTAAACTTTGATGAAGTTATTGATACTTTTGTGGAACAGAAAGCTCGGAGAAAAGAATTTCATTAATAAATATCTTGTAAAGAATAAATTGTTTTTTCATTATACCAACATATGTAATACCTATGCTTTTGAAAGTAAAAATGCACACAATATTAGTAATAGTGTTGGATAACTTCCTAAGTTATTTATAAAAAATCAATTACAACACGTACTGTGATTTTTACTGGGGGGACTAAAAATGTAAAGTGAGCCATTTAAATTTATATTTGCATTTAAAATATTTTTTTTTCGTATTTCATCACATTTCAAAAACAGTTTTCAGAGGAGTTATCATTTTACCTGCGGTAATGCGCAGACTCCAAAAGAAACTGGGACCAAAAGGTAGCCCTTGACAATATGAATTTTCATTGAAGTTTCAGCCGTTGTCGATTGAACTTTAACCGGACATGAAAACCCATAAATACTTATAAAAAAACAATTATTATCTGTGGAGGAGTTTACACAGAGCTTTTAAACGTATAAAACATGTGTAATTATTTATTCTGATTTCTTGTGAAATTATAAATTAATGTTAAAAACTTAGTGAATTGTTATTTAGTTCAAGTTTGTATCGAGTGTAATTTGTATTTAATATTAAGCACATAGTTGAATAATAATAATAAATAAATAAATATTTGACGGCGAACTTGTGTTTGCAGCAATTTAAAATGGTGAGTATTATTCATTTTTTATGATTAGAGATTTTCACGGCCAAAAGTATTATAGTGATTTGTTTTTGGGGTATTATGCCGTGTTGTGCTACCTCCCTCTTTAGCCAACCTTTCGGACAGCAATGTAGTGTCCATCATCAGGGCAGATGTGTTATAATGTTTTTTACATAATACCCCAAAAACAAATCCCTATAAATATTATTAATTTTAATTCTATTTGGATTGTATATAGCTCTGCACAGAAGGCCATGAGATACATAATTACTCTCAGGGTCTATGTCATCTTTGGGGATGCTGTGTGTCCAGGAGTGACGGATGTATGAATCTATCCCTCCTTCTGTGCAAGGCGATGTTCTGACAGTCCTGCTGGAGAAGTCATAAGGTCTCTCCCCATCTGAAACATCACCCCATGAACCCGGGCACCCCTGCTAGATCACCAAACGTGGCGATCCGCTTGGGGTTACCTATGGCAGAGGTTTTGGTTATTCAATAAATGGTTCCCGGGGCGCGGCACCCGTACCCGCCTCCCCAATTGAGATTGTTGTTGACATATTTAACGCATCAATCACTAAATATGAACAGAATTTATTTCAGCAAGCAGAACAACAAATCTAATTAGACAAACTGCCCCACTCTATAGTTATCAGCATGTCTCAGAGCTATATCTGCTTCGACTTATTTAATTTATTGTTTTTACAATGTTATCTTCATTCAGATGTTCATGTAAAAGTTGGCGCTTTCTCGACTTGCACGCATTTTCGGTCAATCGTGGTTTTACCACGAATTTAGTCAGCTACTATACTTCTTCTGTCAGTTCCATGAACCGAGCAACGGACTGCGAGCCACGTTTATTTATATATCTCAATATTTCATTTTGAATAAGATAAGAATGCATTGTCATACGTAAAAATAGATTTATTTATTTTGTAAGAAACAAACAGCTTTTATATAATATACGAGATAAATATACAAGTTAACTGAAGTCAAGCCACAGAAGTTTCTTATGCTAAAGTGCATTAGAAATGAAGTTTTAGTACCTTAAAATTAATTTGGTGTTAAAGGAAGGGGAGAGGAAGAGGAAAATAGGAAGAGGATAGGAAGAGGATAGGAGATGCTGCCGATACATTCCATGCTCTCATATTAATAATCGATCGTACGCATTACTTCATATCGATATTTCTTTAGGTTATTACCAAAAATGTCAATGCTGTAAAATTTTGTATTATATTGTGCACATATACGAGGAATTGGGGAATTTTTTCGAATGTTTGTTCTACACGAGGGTAGATAAAATAAATCAGATTGTCGGGTTGATCTAGATGGAATATGAAGATTTATTAAATTGGAAAGTTCTGGTGAGTCCAGACAATTATTTGTACGGATTGTTACAGATGCTGTAGTTAAGCATTTTCTTGTGTTATTTGAGTATTAATTCCGAAATGAAAACAAGAGAATTTCCAGTCACTGAAAACTAGATTGCATAGAAAAACACAATCAGGCGATATTCAAAAGAAATAAGGTTTATATTTTTATTGACATGAATCAAAATCATTTTTTTTATGAATGGGATGTCGAGAAGTGGGTTATTTTCTGCTTCAAAGATGTGTGTTCATTAATTAATTCACTTCCAAAACGAAAGTGAAATTCAAACAGACGAATTATAAAAAAAAAAGTTTTTTTTTTGTTTTCTATGTAATGTAGATTCATCAGTTCCTCGCTTGTACGGTTCGTTTCCGGACACCATGCATTTATTAGTAAGTTTTGGAACAGCCATCAGGACGAAGAAAAACTAAGGTTAAAATTACTAAGCTAGAACACAATCATAATACTCGTTTTAACTTTAATTAAGGACTTATTGTACCTAAGAATGCAAATAAATATGGACAAAGAACGTTAAACTATATGATTCCCAGTTTTTTTAATATGTTATCTACTGAAATTAAAAACTGTGCCCAAAACAAACAATTGGTGAACTTTCTGAAGACTTGGCGCACTGAAAGAATTAATTTGTTTTAGCTTACAATCATATATTATTCTAAAGACTTTTAAAATCGTGATTTATGTTTTTCATAATTTTTCTTTAGCTATATTTCTGTATTTTTTTTTGTTTTTTTACATATAATTGTAAAAATGTAACTGTAAACTCACTATAATAAGATGTTTAATGAAATAACCCTTTAGACAAACTGCTAAAAAGCAGTTTATCGGGACTTTTGACCTTATATTTGTAAAGTGTATAGTGTATAATAAAAAATAAAAATTTCCCTTTTTTTTTCACAAAAAACATTGTAACAATTTAAAAATAAATATATCCTTTACCTAAGAGGTTCACCCTTTCACGTATTAGGTACCCTTGATTAAATACACGTTTATACTAACAAAACAACGAAGGGACGTCTTTTGATGCATCAAATCATCAATGAAATATCCAGTGTAAAAGCACAGATCAAAGAAAGGTTAGAAAACAACACGTAATAATTCCCGAAATAGATGCTTAAGATTGTAAATTATAATTTATAACACATGGCTACCCCACGAGAAACTGTGGAGATTTTAGACTTCCGAAAACAAAATTGTCAGGCACCCAAAATAATCTCTCGATGAACCCAAATAATCTCTCGATGAACACAAATAATCTCTCGATGAACCCATATAATCTCTCGATGAACCCAAATAATCTCTCGATGAACCCAAATAATCTCTCGATGAACCCAGATAAACTCCTCGATGTTTATGCCAAAATGTGATAAACAATAAGTTTTAGATGCAGTGCAAAGTGTGCCTAAATGTCATAGGAATTAGTTGTTTACGCAAGTAGTTCTGAACGTTTATACTAGACAGAAACATACAAAAAGAATAAGCGAATAAAGGAGTGTAGGTAGAATATATGACGCAAATGCGAATGGTAGCAGAAGTCGGGGACGCCCGACGAAGACATGGCACAATCAAGAGAATCAGATACCTGAGTCGGGCCATGTCAAGAATAAATAAAAATGTAAATGTTCGTTTGTTCAAAATATTAAATCTCAGAAAGTTCGTCACAGATTGCTTTGAAATTTTGACACATCGTTACATTCAAATACGCGTGTGTTACTATATATTAATTATATAGATGTCACCTGTGAGAGGTAGAAAAATCCTTAAAGAAAACAGCGTAATCTGTAGGACGTAAAAGTAACACGAGGTATTGTTTTTCTATTTGCACAGGCAAACTGCGCCACAGAAACGCATGGCGGGATACGGATTTTTATAAAATGAAGTATGTTATGTGTAATCTAGAGGTAATAAATATGTTTAATAGTGGGTTGGGTAATTTAAGATAGTGTAATTTAGCAATGCAATCGATAATAAAGTTGATTATTTTTAGTCAACGCTGAAAATATAAGTTACCAGCTTGCGTGTAGGCGTCGCTAGTGGTTATATTTAGGAGATAGACATATACCACCGTTGATTTTTCTGAAGACCTTTTTAAGATATACAATTCCTTAATACATTATTTTGATGTATCTCATAAGGTTTAGCCAGCGTTAGCAATTAAGCGTCCGAATTTTTTTTACGATTTGAATACAAATTATTGACTTTTCTCTACTTTCCATAAATAAAATATGCATGTTTTATATATATAAACCTTCCAGAAGAAATAATCTAAATGGTAGTGAAAACCATATCAAAATCCGTTGCGTAGTTTAGAAGAACTAAGCGCACAAACAGACAGACAAGCATGGCGACTTTATTTTATACTATGTAGAGAAGATGAAAAATAGGAAAAGTAACATTATGATGGTTTCAACTTTCAACGTCGAAAGATGAAGTTGGATTTTAATGAATTTATCCAAAGGTAGTTTCGTCCGCTCGGAAAAGGTTGGTTTTAAAATGCATTTCGAAGGACTCATTCAATTTGGAAAACAATTTATTATTTATGCAAAATGTTTTCCTTCCAGGTTATGCTACTAATACATTTATTTTCATCCCGGCGTTACTTGGGACTTAAAAGTTTTGAGATTGAGTTGTTAGCAGCCAATAAAAATATACTTTTAGAAAATGAAGATAATGTCAGTAGTTCTTATTCGAAGTATGTTGATTATGTATGACCGAAGAAAAAGGGATAAAGCGAGGTCCTGAGTTCAATTCCCAGATGCGTCCATATTTTTTACTGATTTTTCTGTTTCAAATTTTCATTTGATAATCGCTAAAATTGTCTTTAATGATAAAAGTTTTGACACTGTGAATTCTAGTGTACTTTAAAACTGGGGGCATTCAACGGGGGCCCCGGGTTATGAATAACCTGACGATATTTGAAAATCTCCTACTACCACCACAGTAAGCGCAAAATGTTGTGTGATGGAGGACTTAGCCAGCCGAGGAATTGAAAACACTACGCTTGATTCAAACGCGATGCCAACTCGGCCACTGACCGTGCCATGTCTTCCATGGGCATCCTCGACTTATTCAACCATTAACATCAACGTTTTATTTTATACCAAAAATAATTGTGATTCATATTTTCCTCGGGCGTCCGAGACTTTTATACCTTTCACTCCATGTAGCATTATGAAATCCACAATGTTACTGTTCCAAAACTACATTATGTCAACTCTAACTTGACTCTTCCTCGGACGTCCCCGACTTCTGCTACCATGAAAGCCGCTCTCTAAACACGCCTGGTACTAATAAGAACTAACTTTGAAATTTTCGTCACAATTGGATGAGCAGTATAGGAACGCGGAAGGGACAAACAAATAAACATTATTTTTTTATATTTACATATTGTAACTTTCATAGAATTGTGATTTTGTCTTTTATTATTTTCAAAAGTTATTAATTTCTATTTGAAGTTCGAAGATAACTTAGTAAACTAAGATTACAAAGACAATAAATGTTAAGGAAGCCAAAATTCTTAATGCCAAATCACTAATATGATTAATCTTTATTATAAATTGGTGTACATTATGAATATTAAAAAATATGCTTTAGATAAATTGAAGGTTTTCCTATAGTTTCGCTTGATTAGATTACAAATAATAAAATAACTAACTCAATAAAAAATATAAATGCAAACTACTAAAAAATTTTTTTTTTCAAAGAAATGTATGAACGCGTAATGGAAACAACTTAAAAAAATACAGTATTATAGCTAAGATTATCTGTGACAGTTTCACTTGATTAACTTTTTTGCTTTCTTATAAAATTATTTATAAAATAAATAAAAACCAGTTTTTTGCTTGAAATCGAACGTTGCTAGACTCCTTGTGTCAAGCGATTTTAATGCATATTATCTACGATATAAGGTATACCAAGAATATACAAATTTTTGGCTTGTAGCTTCGTATTAATGTTGTGAAGTGCAAATATTAGTTCGTAGGTAATGGATTATTTTTTATAGTAGTTTTAGAATAGATATACACTAGATTTAAATGTTAAATTTTATAACTAAATAAAATATACTTATATAATTAAATATACCTATAAAAACTAACTAGAAATAAATTAATTTATTAATAAACAGAGCTCAAAGGATGCGTAACAGGACCTAAACCATTGGGTTTGACAAGTTTTCTCAAAAACATATCATATATATGGTAACCGGATAAATCGTCACAATGATAATTCATCATATCTTTAAAAAGTTATATAAAGTCATGGAAAGTGATGAAACAAAAACTTTATCAACTGGTTTATGTAGGTTAGGTAAGGTTACGTTAATTTTTTTTCATCGTTTCTATTGACTTTATATCACTTTTAAAAGTGTGTTGAATTGTCACTGTGTTGAGTTATCATGGAACCCATATATATACAGGGTGTATCGGCACGTACCCGACAAACTTTAACCAGCTATTCCTTAGCACATTTGGAGTAAAAAATGTTATCGGCACTTTGCTGTCCGGTAACATTTTTTTAATAAAAAAATTATCATTCATATTTTCACCACATGTCACCACTGTTTTATCCTTTGTCACAGTTTGAAAACCCATCTGGCAATATTTTATTCGAGTTTCGTTGAATAATATACGTACGTACCTACATTGGCGCGCTTTTACAATCACAACAAAATGGCACGGCATCATTCGTCTCATTTTTAACTATTATTATTTAGTATGTATGAAAGAGCGAAGACGCTTTTTGACACACTTGCTAATAACAGCTGTTAAACACGAGAAACAATGCCAATGACAGTGACGGAGTATGGATTTTTTTATATTTTTTTTGTTTTTAATTGAAAAAAAATGTTACCGGACAGCAAAGTGCCCATAACATTTTTTACTCCAAATTTGCTAAGGAATAGCTGGTTAAAGTTTGTCGGGTACGTGCCGATACACCCTGTATACACGGTAACTCATAGTACAAGCGGGAAACTGGAGAATCTACACCACATGGGGAACCCAAAAAAATATAAAGTTTTTTGATTTGAGCATTTTCAAAAAAAAAAAAACCAAAAAAAAATATTTTTCGGCTATTTTAGAGTTAAAGTTTTTTCTGGTGTTTAGGGTTGAATAACAGATGTTTTAACCTTGCAGAGCAGAAATATTTTATGATTACACCGGGTTAAATGAAGGGTGATTTCAAAATAATGCTTCAAATCCGAGTTTCTTCATTTGTTTTACTTTCAAATAGTTTTAATTAGTTGGGTACTTTGATCTTCAGTAATAATTTATAAGAATTTGATTAAAAAAAAAAAAAAAAAAAATCAACTTCAAACTCGATTTACTCGATAACGAAAGCTCAAATAAAAAAAATATACTACAAAATCGACTCCAAATGTGATGTAGATTCACCAGTTTCCCGCTTGTACTACGAGTTTCCGGACACCCTGTATATATAAGATTTATTACAGACATACATATTTATATAAATAATCCCAATGGACTGAGCCTGTTCCGTGGGGTATGAGATTAGAGTGAAATATGGATTAATAATTTAAAAATTGTGTGATATTAATAAATTAAAACGAAACATGAAACAGAAAAACACACAAAATAAGTAACGTTCGTAACTGGGGATCGAACCCAGGACCTTTGTTTTACCGGGGCAACACTCTACCACTGAGCTACTGAGTAGTAAAAAAATCAAGCTGTAAAAAACAATGTAATACATCTATTAAACTTTTTTTTTTGAACTTTTAAAATGTTTTTTAATTTTTTTTTGGGTTTGACTGAGGAGTTTAGTCAATCCTCCGGGATTGACTAAAATAAGTGAACATCGCAAATGGCACTATCACCTAAGCCAAATAACATTTTGATAGGATTGACATTTATTTCGGATATGGCCAATGACTATTTTTTAAATATTATGTCATCCACTTTGAGAGAAATGCGTGTTTGTCCGCGTGTGCATGCGCTATTGCCACCAAAAGTTTATGGAATGCATTGTCATCGAAAACGAGTCTATCCACAGAATATCAGCTCGATCGGATGTCGGGAAATGGGTTAATTTCCACTTCAAAATTCCATTTTATTAATTTATTAATTCAATCAAGAAAACAAAATCAAAAAGTTCAGTAAATGTTTTTAAAACATAGGAATCAACTGAGAATAAAATTGGGAATTGAAATATATGTCCCGATAACACAGAGGTCCCGGGTTCAAAAGATGTTTAATTATATGAAATAAGGGATTGATAAAAATGATGGAAAGTAAAAAGATTCGGATTTAAATAATCAAATATATTCCTACCGGCTGCGCCAGTTCATGCGTTACGCTCAGATAGAGTTCTATTTAATTTTTAAAATTAATTTCCGACTTTATGTCCGGGTTAAATCTTCCCCATAGGAAAAAACTAAACCCTTCCACACACTTTTCCACAAATGATCATCTAGTCCAGAGGTTCCCTAAGTGGTCTATATAGACCCCCAGGGGTCGATATCGGCTTGCTAGGGGTCTATGTCAGCGATAAAAAAATACGGGGGTCCGCGAGATTCAAATGGGGGTACATACGAGCGGACCCCCATTTACCTCAAGTCAACATTTAGGAGTTCCGTAAATGACACAATACACCTAATACAAATAACACAGTTGGAGTGGAAGTGGAATGTTGAAGAATCAGATCATGTGACAAGAAGAACTGATCGGAATAAGCGCTAAGAAAGAAATTCCCGTTGCTTATCCTGCTCCATTTTCATTTGGTGTAATACCTCACAAGTCTGCACAATTTAAAGACAAAGGAATCATACCGCCACCCGGTTGTAGGGCAAGGGAATCTTCTTACGAAAAAGAGAAATTATTATCACATGGGACGTTAAAAGTTTTAGGAAAATTCAATATTCCGCAGGCAGGGGGTCTACGGAAAAAAAATATATTTGGCAAGTGGTCTACGGGGCAAAAAAGTTTGGGAACCTCTGATCTAGTCAATCAACATCATGCAAGTGCATTATATAAGCAAAATAAATACAAAACATTACAAGAACTCACCAGAGATCAAATGGGAAAATAATTCACCGACTCCAGATATTTTCATATCAGAGGGTTCGGCTCGGTAGAACTTCTAATTGGACCTATAAATCCAACATGTATTTAAAATTACTGATTTTTGCATTTTTATATATAAATTCTTTGACAGATCTAATACGCCTAAATTTTGAATGAGTGAACTAGGTATAATGCCAGTAGCCGAAATAACAAATGGTAATATTTTTATAGTCTGAGAATGCCAAATTCGTATTATTTGAATATTATTATTAATACTTATTATTATTCATCTATACTGCCAAAGAATCTGCGTTACCTCATCCCGGGATGATGTTTTTTTACTAATTTCGCAGCTGGGATCGCTTAAATGACTTTGCCGCCTCGTTAGCGGTGTAACGAAGCGGGGGATAGTTTTTAACCGTCTGACATTTTCATTTCGTTATTTTACTTACCTTTGCCAGGCCATCCTATTAAATTTTAAATTCTAGGCATGGAGCGAAAGAAATGTACAAAATGCTACGTATAATATTTAAACAAGCGAATCGTAGTAATTATTATACTGTAAAATTACGATTGACATGAAATTTGGTCACCATATATGTACTCCAATTTTGTAGACATATTTAGTTCAATAATATTACATCATAAGTTGACTTCAATACGTTTTTCATCTTCAAATAGAGATGAATTTATGTGCAAAATGAAGTAAGTTAATGCTGGGAAGTAAGAGCTTCATAGATGCACGCACAGATGGCAGTGCATAGAGCTTGCGTGGAAGTCCGCAAGATGGAGCCAGTGGCCAGTAGTCGCCAGGACCAGTGGGAAGGCTCCCAGAGAAACTTACTGTTTCAGATTCCAATTAGCCAGATTCTAGTTAGGTCGACTATCGAGTCACCATTAAAAGAACCTATTATTTATAAACTCCTTCCACGACGAGTTAGAGACCTGTTTGTACGAACACAACAGTTGATAATTGATAAAATTTTTAAAAAATCTTAATTTTTTCTCTTTTGCATTTGTAAATACGAGGCGTATCCAGAAAGTAAGTGTACTGAATTTTTGTAGGTTACAAATCTTTTTATTGAAACAAAAAAATTACATGATTACCGTAGTACATATGTAAGCTATTTTTAGACATAGTCGCCATTCCTCTCAATGCAGGTGGTGAAGCGGGGTATCAACTTTTGATGCCTTCCTCGAAGAAGTTTCCCGCCAACCCCTTCGTCCACTTCTCCACCTCCTCCTTTACCTCCTCGTCGGTTGAAAACCTTTTTCCACCCATGTACAGCTTCAGGGAGGTAAAGAGATAATAATCTGAAGGTGCTAGGTTAAGGGAATGCGCGGGGTGGTTCCTTCGTGGCGTTGGCCGTGTGTGGTCTGGCATTGTCGTGTAGCAGGCTGACTCCCTTTGTCAGCATGCCTCTCCTCTTGTTATGAATCGCCTTCCGCAATTTTTTTAGGGTCTCACAGTATCTTGCAGAGTTGATGGTCTCCACTTGAGGCAGATATTCAATCAAAATTATGCCTTGACAGTCCCAAAACACGGATGCCACGATTTTCTTGGCTGAAATTGTGGTTTTGAACTTTTTGGTGGAGGGTGAAGAGGTGAGAACCGTTTTTAAACTCGCGATACCACTTGTACACACTCGTACAATTCATAGCTTTATCACCATATGCAGTTTTAACCTCATTATAAACCTCAAACGGAGGTTTTTCCTTCCAAACGAGATAACGGATGACGCCGCGTATTTCGCATTTGGCGGGAGATTGGATTGACATTTTTCACGAAACGTGTTGTCGCGTTGACACTTCTCAACGTACTGACCTTGAACAGGTCTCGTTGCGCAGGGGAAGAATCAGGCTACACGTAAGTGTAGCCAACATATCGAAAATAAAATTCATTCGGTCGTGAGAGCCTCAGTACACTTACTTTCTGGATATGCCTCGTATATTGTATAAAATATACAAATACTCCTTAGAGCGGGAACTCTTCATCCCTTTGCCGCGTGGCGTGATCTCGTGGCAAAGTAATAGTGTTCGATAGAATATAATGCATATATATTGAATATAATAATATAATGCGTTTCTAATAGGTGTAATGTAAAAAGTCAAGCCTCATGTGTTACTCAAAATGTCACAAGAGCCTTACTTAAAGAATAATTATGACTGTTGTTTTCGAATATTCTTATTACAGTTAATTCATGTCAGTTCATTTTAAATACTTTATTACTGTAGTCTTTAAAGAGTGATACCAAATACTTGTATTGACATCTGTGTTTTATTATCTTTTATGGCTAGTGAGGTTTAAATTAACTTTATAAATTAAAGGCAAATTGAAATATTATTTTATAATCTTTACTATACATATTTGTTTCATTACTTTATCCAAGTCTTCGAAGATATTATATAAAATGGCTAGTTAATGTGATTAATTCTGTGTCAATTATCACTTATCACCCTAAATTGGGTAGACATTATAAATAATAGCTGGATATTATATATAAAATCCGGATTTATTACTTTGGCTGTAACATGTAGATACACATACATACACACATACAATCAAATACGTATACTCATGCATGCACATAATCATAAAAACGTAAGTATACAAAGTTTAAATAAAATTATTGGAAAATTTTATAAGCTTTTAGCAATTATTGGATTGGCAATTACCAATATTTTATATATATATATATATATATAACATGTATTGGTAATTGCTAAAAGGTTAACATGGAGTGTAAATAGTGTCATAAAACCAAAGATCTAGTAATAATTATTGATAGTTGCTATGAGGTTATTATGGAATGTAAACATTGTCATAAAGTCAAATATCTAAAAAATATAACTTATATTTCTGCATTACGCAAAATTGTTTTATGTGTGTAATAAATATTATTCAAATTAGATAAATCTTTAATTGATATGATTCATTTGTAAATAATATGAAATTTCGTTGTGGGAGACAAACCCACTGTTACAGTAGTTAGTTTCTAACTATTTATAAGTCCTAATTATTATAAGTCACTAATAGTTATAAATCTTAGTTTTGGTTCCATGATAACTCCTCAAAAAGACAATTCAACACACCTTTTAAAATGTGATATAAAGTCATTAATAGTGATGAAACAAAATTTTTTGTTTCATCACTTTTCACAACTTTATAACACTTTTTATAGGTACCTTTTTTGAATTGTCATTTTGATGAGTTATCCGGTCACGGTACCAGACACTTGAGTTTATATAAGGTCCGGACCGCGATCGACAAAAATATCGGAATTGCCCTTGGCGAGAAAAGGTTTGCCCAGATTGCACACTCCCTCTGTGTTATGCATAATTCAACAGAATTAGCTTATTAAATGAGGCTTTTCAGCACTTAGCACTTTTACATAATCTCGGAAATCCAAAATGAATTAAAGAATTTTCACAAATTTCGAACTTGTCAATAATAATAGCAAGCGCAAGATTGACGTGTATTGTCATCTTTTGTATTTAAGATTAAGGCGATGCCATACGTAGTAATGCAAAATCATGTGTTTTTGGTTTGAAAATTTGGTCGCCTAGAAATGTTTCAGATGCTTTAATTAAATACTGCGAGTTGAATACATCTTGGCCTTTGAAATAATCGAATATTTTTTAGATAAGTCTTTTTATAAGCACAGAAAAAAATAATTTATAAGGCCTATGAAAACTGATTTAAAGTTCAAAATCTCCTACTTATAAACCCATTTTCGGTTATGATTTTATTGTATAATGTGGCAAATTTAGTTATTTATAAAATGATCGGAAAAAATTAAATATGTATGCCTGAACATCCACAAAATTAAATGAAAGGCACTTTTTGGCCACGTTTTTTTCTTGCATAAATCAAAACAGGCGGATGGTGTAGGTTGATGGTTGTAGCTGATAATTTAAAATATTACACGACGTAATGCATCGTCTTAATGCGAAATCACTATTTTGATTAATCTTTATAACGAATTGGTGTACATTATGAATACCTAAAAATATGTTTTAGATAAACTGAAGGTTTTCCTATCGCTTCGCTTGAGTAGAATACAAATTAAAAAATGTATTACTCCATTTAAAATATAAATGTAAACTAGCAAAAAATATTTTTTTCTATAGAAATGTATGAACGCGTAAAGAAAGGAACTAAAAAAATAAAAAAAACAGTTTTTTGCTTGAATTCGAACGTTTCTAGACTCCGTTTGTCAAGCGATTTTAGTGCCTATTACCTACAATATAAGGTATACCAAGAACAAACACATTTTTGGCTTGCTTCCTCTTAAGTGATAAATTGAAGACGTTCAATGAAGAATCCACATTTTTATCCTCCATTAGTATTCTGGGCAATAAATAGTAGATACATATTACGGTAGTCCCAAAATTTCTCCACAAAAAAATCTGATATTGGTGGAAAAATGGAAAGTATAAAAGTAAGATGGAATATGTCCAGATAATAAAGTTTCAATAATTCAATTTTCCTCAAGCGTGGCGGCAAAGTTATTACCTCTGGGAACATTAACTTCAGATCACAGAGCAGGTATTTATTCTGACGTCAGTTATTCATACCATTTCATCATCAGCTTGTCAAACTCTTGGAGAATTATTGTGACCACGACGTAACACATTATATTCGTCATACTAGATATAAATATGGAATATTCATACGAACAAAAAATTATTATAAGAAATTTTTAACGTGATAATTTTTGGGTTGCTATGCAGTTTTGCTTTTCCTCATTAACTAAGCCATTAGATCAATTAATAATAATAAAGTGTTTATTCCGGTATGTGGGGAGTTTAGTGCAGTCCCACACATTCCATATAGAGATACAACAAAATATATATTATCAAAAACAAAAAGATAGAACAGATAAACAAAGAAAAGAAAACAGAATAAACAGAAAATAAAATAGAATAAAATAATAGAATAATAGAGAGTTGAAGCTTTTGGGGAGCCGTGACTATATTAGGCACTAGTATTTTTCTCCAGTTTGCGTCAATGCTTAGAATGTAAATGAACACTTAGAATACATAACAAAGAAAATTGCTAAAAAAGTTGGATTCCTAAAAAGGATCAGAAATAACTTGGATCTAAAGACAACGCGCCTTGTTTACAATTCTATTGTTACTCCGCATTTAAATTATTGTTCTAGTGTTTTATTCTTATGTAACGAAGCCCAAAATAATAAACTCCAGGTTATACAAAATAGGGGGATGAGGATGATTTTAAAATGCAACATTTTTACTAGAGTTAAAATTATGTTACAAAATTTAAATATGATGACAACCAAACAACATTTAATATATAATACGTTAACAATGATGTATAAACTTCAAAATAATATGCTCCCAAATTATCTGCAAAGAAATGTTATGTACCATGAAAATGTTCACAATTATCCTACGAGAAGACGCAGAGATTTTAGGCTTCCCAAAACTAAACTTTCATTCACACAAAACAGCGCGTTTTATAAAGGGCAAAAACTTTATAATAACCTACCAAATGTCATAAAGGAAGCCACAAGCCTTAGCACTTTTCGTAGGACATGTGCTTTATATGTAAAAAATAATTTTTGATTGTTGAACTCACCAATATTATTTTAGTCACCCAGATATCTTATATACTATAATTTTGTGTATTTATCTTTTTCTTTTAAAATGTAATTGTTATTTCTTGTATTTTTTTATATTTTCCTACTAGATGTATGAAAAAATTTGCATACATCTAAATAAAGATTCAAAAACAAACAAACAAATGCTGGAGGATGGAGTGAGGCGGGCTTCCATAGAGACGACGAAGATAAGCTTAATAGTTTTTGGTATCCGGTACTTGCGGTTAAATAAAACTAAAAGTAAAAGTAAGCTTGACCACAATCAATCAATCAATAATAATTTAAACAATCAATCAATAATTTTACCTACCTACAGACTTGACGTTTCATTCTTGCTCATACTAATTTAAAGAAATAAACGCAAATAAAGCTATATTTAAGCAGTAAAAAAGTGCAGAATACATTGATTTCACGATCGTGCGTTGTTTGTGCGTTTTCAAACTTTAAAAAAGTGAATCTGTGCTCTATTTCATTGTTTGTGAAAAAGGACAATAAGACACAACAATTTAGTGAATTAAACAATTAACAAACAGTGAAACATAACGAAATTTAAAGTTTATCCTAAATATCTAGAACCTATTAAGGTTTTTATTAATAAACGGTGTTTTTTACTTCAACAAAATATGAATCCACATCAATTCATGGATTCTGCGAAGGAGGCAATTGATGATTTATTGAATTGTGTTCAAGATAAAGTGAATAAATTTAATAAAGAACAAATTAACTTAATTACAACGAAAACAAGTGCTATATTTAACTGGATGGGACATCTAACTCTTCAGTTATCTGAAGCAAAGGAAAAAATAATTGAACCAACATTTGGATACGGGAAAGTAGCTGAAAACCAAAATAAAATATTGGAAAGTGATTACAAATTAATAGTTTCATCGAACAATGCTGACGAATCTTCAGAAAATATACAAAATAAAATCAGGAAGAAAATTAACTTAAGTAAGATTGGTGCCAAAGTGATTGGTGTTAATGCGATATCTAAAAATAGAATACTTATAAAATGTTCGACAAAGTACGATGCGGAAAAAATGAGTAAAGCTATCGGAGACGAGTTCAAAGACATCAGCGCTACAGAAATTAAAAAGAAAAGACCAACTATAATACTTAAGGGCATTGCTAATGACTATAATAAGGATGATATAATACAAGATATAATCGAACAGAATGAAGATATCAAGGATGTGATGATAGATAAACCAGAAATTGAGATGACGTTAAAAAAGATCTTGAAAAACAAATATAATAACACATCTAATTACATAATAGAAGTTAGTACTGAAATAAGAAGAAGGCTAGTATATACCGGTAAAATCTATGTGGGATACCAGAGAATACAAGTAGAGGATGCCCATCCTCTAGTGCAATGCTATCACTGCCTGGGCTTTGGACATACTTCTGTCAGGTGTCTTCATAAAGAAAAGGACAAACCATTGTGTACACACTGTGCTGGTGATCATTCCTACAAAGATTGTGCTAACAAAGATAAAGAACCTAAATGTAAAAATTGTGATAAAAAAAATAGAAAAATGAACTGGAATATTGACATCAGGCATTCTGCAAACGATAAAACGAAATGTATTGTGTATAAAAAAATGAGCTTTTTAGCAAAAGAAAAAATAGAATATTGACTAGAAATAAGATTAAACCTGTCTCAAAGTAGATTTAGTGTTATTACATTTTATTACATAAATATCGTTATAAAAATTATAAAAAATCACAAATTAACTAACAAAAATAACATTATTATATTACATTATTTTTTTAATAGTAATATCATAATGTCACCTTCAACAACATTTTTTTGTTTACTTAAACATGCATTTTTTCACTGTGTACTATATTTCACATTCATAATTATAAAAACAGCTTTTAAATTTTTTTTTAAATATGACAAATATTCTGAGATAACACTAGATGTGAACATACAGTTTATTTTATATTTATTAAGCCTTTATCAAAAATTACTTGTACCAATTAGCTTCAAATACAATCACTTTTATTTTGTTAAATATTTAACATTAAATTCTTCAATTTATACTCAAAATATGTCTGTTAAACAAAACAAGAAAACAATTAATTACCGTCACGAATTAAATGGCGCAGAATAATTTTTCTTATATAGATAATGATAATGAAATAGAAAGTAGTACAGTAAATAATTTAGAAGATTGGATAAAAAAACAAAACATAAATTCGTCTGATAATCTTGTTTGTATTCAATTAAATATTAGATCTATACAAAAATATTGGGATGTATTGCATATATATTTAATTAATTGTTTGAAGCATATTGACATTCTGATGCTACGTGAAACATCTGTTCAAACTGAAAGTATGTGTATTTACAATATTCCTGGATATAATGCATATAACTACTGCAGGACTGATAAGTCAGGAGGAGGTATTATATTGTATATAAGAAACAAATTTGAATTTAGACTAAAAACATTAAAATCAATACATTTTGAAAATATATCAGGAAAGCTCATACTCCAGGACAAAACTAAAGTCAATATAATAGCTATCTATAGACCTCCTAATTTCAGTAAATCTTCATTTCTGACGGAATTATCATCATATCTTGAGACAATTAATAGTAAGGAAAATATTATCTTACTTGGAGATATAAATATTAATTTGCTTGATGAACAAGATAATATTGTAACTTCGTATGAAAACTTACTTACTAACCATTATTTAACTAAATGCATCAATGTAGTAACCAGAGAAGCTGTATCAAACGGACAAATTACTCGCACGTGTATTGACCATATATTTGCCAAATTTAGAGGCAAGAAAATAACAGCTTGCGTCTGTGAAAATAATATTGCCGATCATTTTATCACTGCTATTAATATAAAATGTCATAAACGTCAGGTAGACTTTGCAAATAAGTATATTCAAATCATCTCACAAAAGGATATTGATAGACATATCAGAGATTATAACTGGAGTAAACTTATAGAGGATAAGGATTGTATTTCATTATATGAAAAAATAAAATCTTTATTTAATAAATTTTACAAGAGCAGTTCTAAAACGACAGTGCAAAAACCGAAAACACGACCTTATGCAATAAATGAATGGGTAAGCAGTGAATTATTATGTCAAATAAATAAAAGGGATAAACAATATAAAAAATGGAAAAGTACACCAACAAACAAAACAACATATGAAACAGAATACAAAAAATCACGAAACCTTGTCAATAAACTTATAAATAAAGATAAAACTAACTACTATAATAATAAATTTAAAAACTGTTTTAATGATACAAAAAAAACCTGGGATGTGATAAATAATATTTTAGGACGTAAACCCAAAAACGATTGTGATGAAACAATAACACGATATATGTTAAAAGATAGAACTGAGGATTCTGTGTCAAATGATTTTGTGAATTACTTCTCGGATAGCATCAGCAACATGTTACATAAATGCAATCACAAAGCTACTAATATTGTACTGGAAGAACTGCCTCACAGTTTATTTATACCAAGAGCTACTATAACTGATTTTGAAAACATTGTTAAAAAAATGAAAATATCTAAAAGCACAGGTATTGACAATATAAGAATGTTTGATTTAAAAAGAAATATAAAAACTCTTGGGCCAATAATTACTCATTTAATCAATACGATAATAAAGCAAGCAAAAATTCCACAAGAATTTAAATGCAGCATTACTAGACCAATATTTAAAGGTGGAAAACACATTGAACTGGGAAATTATAGGCCTATTAGTATACTACCTGCGTTAGAAAAAATTCTCGAAAATTTTTTATCAAATAAATTAAATGATTAAATTGAAAAATTCGCTATCATAGATCCAAATCAATATGGCTTTCAAAGAAAAAAAAATACTGAAAAATTACTGCAAGATTTTTCCAATTACATAAATAATCAATTAAATAATAAATTACATGTTATTGTGTTATTTATCGATAACTCTAAAGCTTTTGACACAATTAACTCTAAAAAACTGCTAGAAACCTTAGAAAAAATTGGAATAAGAGGAAATGTGTTAAATTTATTTAAAGATTATCTTAGAAATAGAAAAATATGTACCAAAATAAATAATACTTTTAGTAAAACAAAGAATGTATCTGCAGGAGTTCCACAAGGTTCCATATTGGGACCTACACTATATATAATTTATGTAACTATAATGAAAAAACTTTTCTCTTTTGTTAAACATTTTGTATTTGCAGATGATACGGCATTGGTCATATCACATAAAGATCTAAAAATTGCAATTGAACTCATGAAAATTTACTTTAATCAACTTTGTAAATGGTCACATGATGCAGGACTATTAATAAGTGCTAAAAAAACCAAAGTTATGCATATAAGATCACCTAATGCCAGATTTCAATTTAATCCTAATATTATTTCTCATAGTTTTAATTGCATCCATAAAAATATCCCGACTAATTGTAAATGTGAAAGCTAAGAATTAGTTACAGAATATGTCTATCTTGGTGTTACAGTAGATTGCTTTTTCAAATGGGACAAACATATTAAAAAAACCTGTAAAAGACTCAGATCAATTGCTGGCAGAATGTACACATTAAAAAATTTTCCTATCAATTGAAACACTTAAAATAATATATATGTCAATGGCAGAATCTATTATAAGATATGGATTAACCATATGGGGAAATACTAGTATAACCAATCTGAAACAAGTCCAAGTTGTACAA
This sequence comes from Hesperophylax consimilis, assembly GCF_061612785.1. Classification (NCBI taxonomy): domain Eukaryota; kingdom Metazoa; phylum Arthropoda; class Insecta; order Trichoptera; family Limnephilidae; genus Hesperophylax; species Hesperophylax consimilis. The sequence goes on along the minus strand of NC_142854.1, from coordinate 20,734,741 downwards.
AACGCAATTGTAAAATTACTAGTCGTCCCTAATATTTTTAAACAGAGACATAATACACCGTTGCTGTTTCAGAGTGCCAAAATTTTACCTGTTAAGGCTATACTATGGCAAAAAATCATAATTCAGTATATATTTACCCCGCAGCATAAAGAAAAATTAGAACATAAATACAGTACTAGATTCACGCGCAATGACGGGTTAATAGTTCCGAAATTTAATAATAAATACGGACAGAGAACGTTTGAATACAACATACCGAAGATATTTAATTTATTACCTGACACTATAAAGCAATGTAAATCTATGAATAAGGTTAAATATATGGTGAAAAATTGGCTATCGGAAAAAAAATATTTATTTTAATTATGTATGAAAAATTGTTAATTCTGTAGATATAAAATGTAAATTATAACTTTAAAAAATGTATTTGAAACTAAATTTAAGCACCTGTTGACAAGCCAATTCAATCGGCTTTGCAGGACTTGTTTGTTGATATTATGTATCTATTTATTCAATGAAAAAAAAATAAAAAAATAAAAATATGCACATTCGCTCTGATGATTGGCACTGTAACGCTTTCCGAAATGATGCCTAATAAAGAATCTCGTGGAATATTTCCAGCCGCGAGTTTCTAATGTACAAAGGATTGATAGGGCAGGAATGTCGGTTGATTTTTAATTTATGTCTTTGGTTTTTTGACATCACAAAAAAATACTGAAATAACGGCACTTGGAGAATCAATAAGCCTTGTACTGTTCTCTAATTTAATTTCAGTTGCATTCAAAGCTCGCTATGTTAGAGATATTTACGTTCGTCAATTAATACTCCTTGATAGAAACCACGACAAGATAAGCCGACTGGATAACATACTGAAATACCAGCCAATGGAGAGGGTTTATTCTATTTTGTTCACGACACGTGAGATGTGGATCCGTTCACCCTGTGCCCGTTCGTGTGAGAATAATCAGGTAGGTCCAGTATTACGTTAAACATAGGAGAATATCGATTTGCGCTATTCATTATTTTGATTCGTAGTTTTTAGAAAATATACACATATTTATTCTAATTTTTACCGTGAAACTTGAATTACTAACCATACTAATCATTACAACACTCTGTTAAGTGTTTTAGTGCGCCCTACTGTCGAATTTGGCAGCCATCTCTGGTCCGGAGCCCCTAAATACCTGAAAAAAAAATCCCTTGACTCTGTGCAAAAACGGGCGGTCCGTTTGATAGATTCCCCAATCTTAACAAACGGACTGCAATCTTTAGAGCACAGGCGTCAGTTAGGTATGCTGTCCTTGTTCTATCGGTATTACAATGGAAGATGCTCTGAGGAACTAGCGCCATTGATCCCTTCGGCACCGGTGCGTAGTCGGGATACACGCCAAACGCGCGCCCAACATTTGTACACGGTTGACATTTATCACATGAGAACGGGTCGCTTCTACGATTCGTTCTTAAGTTCAACAGCTCGGCTGTGGAACGAACTGCCGGCCTCTGTGTTTCCTCCCTCCTACAACATGGAACTCTTCAAGACCCATGTTCACTCCTTCCTCTCCACAATAAGACCCTCCACACAGCTTCCCCAAAGATAACATAGGCCCTGAGGGAAATTATTTTCTTCAGGGCCTCCTGTGTGGAGTAAGTCAGTGGACATCTTCAATTTATGTTTAAACAAATATAAAATGTTGTTAATGAAGCAATTCAGTTATGTACAATAAATAATGTATATTTTTTAATATTCATTACCGAAAAAGGGAGTAAATTAATAAATAAATAATAATCAAATATAAATCTAAAACTTACTAATATAAAATATTGTCAAATTATTCGTTTTCCTGTTAAAAACGGGACTGCTCGCCTTTAACGGACGAAATTACAGGTTTCATAACAAACTCAGTAAAGCACGAATATGTTATGGGGAAGTCGTCATAAGTGTTCTAAAAAATTATAATTTTTTTCGCATTTCTTCTAATATATTTATTACGACTAGGCCACCTGCGTGACACGTGTTCAGATATATTTTATTAGGAAATGGACATGAAGTCATTTTTTTACAGTATTTTGATAAATCATCCGTACTCATTTTTCTCTGTTTAGAGGCTTAGCGCTAAAGTATTAAGTACTTACTCCAAAACTGAAGAATGAGGCTATGATTATCGAAGTCATCAGAGATAATAGAGCGTACACGACCATCGCTGCCTAGGTACTGAAAACTCCAAAAAATTGTACGAAAATTGAAAAACTCATAACATTTCATTTTTATATATATTTATTTGAATTTCTGGAAGTGGAAATGAACAATGCTGTCACCAACTTTGTTTTTATTGCACATTAACGATCTCATTGAAAGTACATCAAATCATTGCTACTCCGACGACAGCATCGTTTACGAGGGATATCTTTCCACTTATGATGTGGGAACAGCTCGGGATCAACAAAAAGTTGACCACCACCTCGGAAAGGTTCGTGACTGGGGTAAGGCCAATCTGGTCAGTTTCTTAAAGTCTTAAAAACCGAAGCGTTTCTGATTTCGACAACGAGGGAGATCGATGGCTGTATGGAGAAATTTGATGAGAGCACCCTCCCCAATAAAGACTGCATGTAAATGCTTGGAGTTACTATATCATACTGGCTTAAGATGGCCCGAGGCTTCCAAGAAGCTAGTCGTCTTGTACAGTTATTGTTGTTACCCTCTACAAATCTCAAGCACGCCCAATAATTGAATTTGAGAGCCACCGTCTGATTGATATAAACCAGCAATAGTATGCAGACATTGATAGCGTATTGTGCTGCCTAACTCTCTGGAGTTCTATTAGCTGGTTACAATCTTTTTGGAAAAGGGGTGGATATTTTAATCACTCCTTAATAAACCCCTTATAAGTGGTTCATTTGAATAATGATGTTATGATGTCAGTATTAAAAAAAAAAACTTCGTGAATTATTATCTAGTTTTGTACACAATCACGAAGTAAACACTCAACTACTAGTCAAAGTAAGGCTTCCATGAATAATAAAGTGGATGCAACAGATATTATTAACTGGAAGAGGAACGTAACACACAAATTAACAGACTAATGCGTTACGCTCAGTCAATTATTTTTACAATTTATATCAGCATAACTACTGTAATATCGGAAGGCGATGCATCGCGTTGTGTAAAGCCGCGTTTACACCAAAGTTGACAACTAAAAGTTGTCAACTTTGGTGTAAACGCGGCGAATTGGCGCTAAAGACATTAGTGTCAAGAATTAGGCATTAGTGTTGCTGATCTCTGAGAAGATGACGTCGACCCTTTGAGTATCAAAAACTTTCTGAGAATGACCAGTAGTGACTTTGAGTATTTGATTTCAATGATCGGACATAAAATCAAGAAACGTGACACAAACTACAGGAAAGCAGTACCTGTCCAAGAAAAGCTAGCAGTTACATTACGTTTTTTGGCTACTGGTGATTCGTACACATGTCTCGGTTATTTGTTTAAAATCTCAAAATCAACCATTTCACTGTTTGTTATTGAAGTTTGTAAGTTTGCGTGGAGGGGGAACAGTTCTCCACTAGTTTCCTACAAGTTGCTAGCGCAAAGCGCGCTGCAACAGATCTTCCTCTTTTAGTTGTCAACTTTCTTTGATCTTTACCGACACTCCGGAAGACAGAAAAAGTTGCTGTATTTTGTAGAAAAAGCAACAAATTGCCGCAACTTGTGGAAAACGTAGTGGAAGACTTTGGTGTAAACGCAGCTTTACATTTGACATATAATAGTAACATTCTATAAGTAGGTCGAGATAAAGCGATATCTGAGGGAAGACTGGCTTACACATTCTTCTGAAAGTTGAGCGTATACTTCGAGATGACAAGTTCTCGGAAGAAAAATGCTTATTCAATTAACCAATTTTTATATGGATTGAATTCTTCCCGAGCTTATCGATCCTAGAGTCACAAGGTCTATGAATGTTCGTGATCCTTTATATATCTTAGACGCAATGGTATGTAAAGAACGTCGTTTAGATTTCGACGAAAGGCTAGTTGATTGAATAATTATTTTCGTTTTTTAATTTTAAATAATAAATGGTGGCCTTTAAATAAAAAAAGTTGAATCTTATGCTTTTTACATTTATTACATAATTATTTGTTTTATGTAACTTTTTGTAAGCAAAAATGATAAATATTGAAAATGGCCGATATTTTATTTATCTTGCCAATATAACTGGATATAATTATGATCAGATATTATGAAAATGATGCGTGATTGAATATCAGATTGTTTTGACATCTGTCAATGTGAACACGTCGGTTACGAGTCATAAGTTACTGCCTACCGTCTAATAGTGTAGTTGATGGTATCGAATAATTTATCAAACAAGTTAGATAGAAATCTGATAAGAATCATAAAATCATGAGCTCCTTCTGCAATAGGTAATGTTTCTATCGAAATTTACCTAAAACATGCACATTCAACTTAATAAACATAATTTGAAAGACGCTCATTATTAAGCGTTTCATGTTCAAACCTTACTCATGGCCCATGGGTACCATATAGTGGATTTCATCACTGCTCTGACCTCGAACTGAGTTGACCAGCGCGCGTAGCGTGTTCCCCGTTCCAACTTACTTTTTTTTTTTTTGTATTAGGCAATTCACTCTAAAGAGAGTGCTATGTGCCATTAAAGTTAAGGGAGATGGTTATAATTTTATGGGAAATCTATACGGGAATAGGAAATCTCAAATATTGAAGTCATTCAAGTCTATGAACTTGTATAGAACTGAGAAAATGCGAGAATTGTTGAGAGAAAGTAAATAAGGAATACTAAGGGGAGATTGGTGGGTGATTTTTATAAGTAAACGATAAATGCCTTTGAAGGATGAATGATTTTTACAATTAAAGAAAACGTGATCAAGAGTCTCATTTTCCATGCCGCACTGGCAAAGTGGACTATCTAGGACCCGGATTTTAAACAAATGGGATGCAATGGAGCAATGACCAATTCTCATTCTCGAGATACAGGATATAAATCTTTTGGATTTTTTCTTGCCGTGGAACCAAGGTTTACTTGGAATATGATTTTGTATTCCAGCATAAAAAGCACCAGTTCGGGTTTTCGTATAAGTCCAATTTTCTTCCCAGGAGCGGATCATGTTGGATTTAAGAATTGGGATGACGTCAGAGATAGGAATTCTAAAATCTAAAGGATTAGAGCCAGAAATTGTTCCAAGTTTAGCTAGAGAATCGGCTTTCTCGTTACCCTCAATTCCCAAATGGCCAGGGACCCAAACCAATATTGTCTCGAAATTTAATTCATTTAAAGATTTAAGGGTGTTTCTGATATTATAAATAATATAGTCTTCTGGTTTATGGATATTTGAGGAAATTTTCAACACTGCGCTTAGTGAGTCAGTGCACAGTAAGGCTCGTCGAATATTGAAAAGCTGGATTTGGCTCAAAGCTTGTTCAATTGCGAAGCATTCTGCAGTAAATAAGGAAATTTCTTTAGGCAATTTATAAAACAAATCTAAATCGAATTCGGGAATGTGTACCGCAGCTCCACAATCTTTGCTATCAGACTTAGAACCATCTGTGTAAATGAGAGAAAATTCTGGAAACTTAGAAGATGTAATGTTTTTAAATTTTTCCTCAACATTTTGATTAGATGAGGTTAAAATATCAGTTCGGAAGTCTGAAGTTATAACGTTGGGGATATAATTGATAGAATCAAATGGGATGGTGAAAATAGGAAGGATAGGATCTTTTTGTAGATTTTGGAGGGAAGAAGACAGAGATTTGAATGAAAGAAAACTTTTTAGAAGGAGAGGAAGTCGATTTATATCTGTCGATCTTTTTTCGTTATTTAAGTAATTGAACAAATAATCAAGGCTTTGTTCTAAAGGGTGACGCGATATAGAAAAAGATTTAAAAATATATTTATCAGCTAGGAATTGTCTCCTTAAAATTAAGGGGGGATCAACACATTCTACCTGGAGAGAATTAATTGGAGAAGATTTCATCGCTCCAATAATTATTCTGAGCGCTTTGGACTGAATTCTTTCAAGTTTTTGTCCAAATATTTAGGAAGAGGATCAAAAAGAAATGTTCCATAATCCAAATGGCTTCGCACTAGAGCACCATACATTAATTTAAGAGTAGTAGGATGAGATCCCCACCACACTCTGGAAACAGCTCGCATAATATTTAGCCCCTTTTCACACTTAGCCGAAATGTTCTGAATATGCGGGATCCAGGAAAGTTTATGATCCAAAAGTAGTCTAAGAAATTTAATTTGCTTAACGATTTGAAAAGGGACATTATCAAAGCAGACAGAAAAGGGGATTATTTTTCTTTTGCGCGTAAAAGCTACTACTTTGGTTTTAGACGTAGCTAAATTCATCCCATTTGTCAACAACCAAACTTTAATATTATGTAAAGCCAAATTCAATTCCTTCGCAGCGCGCGATAGATTTTTGTGTGATAAATATATAAGGAAATCATCAGCAAAATAAAGTCGCTTGATAGAAGAAGGAATTACACTGTCTAAATCACTTATATATATATTAAATAATAATGGACTGATTACGGACCCCTGGGGTAACCCCTTCCATAGTTTGCGATTTATAGTTTTTGAGGAAAAGTGGATAATAATGGATCTGTCTGTTAGTAAATTAATAATAAATTGAACTAGTTTTAAGGGAATTTTTATTTTAATTAATTTTTCTTTCAAAATGTTAATTAATACATCGTCGTAAGCTGACGAAAGATCAAGAAATGTGGCCAGAGTGCAAGAATTAAGGGACTGAGATATACGGATGTCTGTTGTTAACACACTTAAATTATCTATGGTTGATTTCTTTTTCCGGAAGCCATATTGATTAGGAGAGATAATTCTGTGATTTTCAACAAACCATTCCAATCTGTTCTTTATCAAGTGTTCTGCTACTTTCATTAAACATGACGAAAGAGCAATAGGACGATAGGATGAGATTTCAGATGGATTTTTGCCAGGTTTTAAAATCGGAAGGATTTTTTGAACTTTCCAGACTTCCGGAATAAATCCCGTTTCGAACATGTAATTAATTAGGGATAAAAAATATTCAACCGACATGTCTGAGAATGCTTTAATGAAACTATATAAGATTCCATCAGGGCCAGGAGAAGAGTCTGGAAGGGAATTGATTACTCGATTTAATTCACTTTTTGAGAAAGGAGAGTCCAGCCAGCTAGAGTGAGATGGATAAGAAATAAAGGAAGGCATTTCCTCACATCTGGCAACTGACGGAGGAGCTATCTTATCAGCAAAACCTATAATAATTTCTTCTGGAATATGTTTAGAACGCTGCGGAGTATATGACGAACCGAATTTTTTTAAATTGGACCATACGGATGACTGGGGAGATTCAGGAGACAAGCGTTCACAGAATTTTCGCCATCCAGACCGCTTTTTGTTTTTCAAAACGCGTTTAGCTTCTGCCTGGGCGCGTTTCACAGAAAGGTAATTTTCGAAAGACATACATTTACGGAAAATGGAAATTGCTTCTCTTCTGGATTTAACGACACTAGTGCATTCTTCATCCCACCATGGGGTGGAATGTTTTATCTTAATGTTAACATTACGTTTTTTAAGTGTTTTTTCTGCAGCTTTTATTATCATGTTAGGAAATAATTCACATTGTAAACTAGTGTTGACAAGGGAAGACTTAGATGCTTGAACAATGGAGTCTAATTCTGAAGAAAAATTTCTCCAATTCGCGTCTTTCGTTTTAAATTTAAAACTATTGTTTATCGAAAAGGAATGCGTGGAAGATAGATGGTGGAAGGTAATTATTATAGGAAAATGGTCACTGGAAAGGGGATCTTTAAGAATGTTCCAAGAACATATGGGAATCACCGAAGATGAGCAAAGAGATAAATCGACTGCACTTTTCCGATGTTGAGGGGCAGTGAAACGAGTTGGAGATCCATCATTTAGTATACATAAATTATAGGTATCCATAAAATCTAATAGATTATGGCCAGAACGGTTTGTTAACTCACTGCCCCAAGAAGGAGAATGAGCATTGAAGTCCCCAAGTATCATATACGGGGGACGAATCTGGGATATAAATGTTGACCATTCGTTTTCAACAAAAATTGTAGAGGGAGGGATATAAATTGATAGTAATGTAATATCAGATATAACAGCAGCTACTATCTGAAAATTATTGGAGAGAGTGTGGAAAATAATTTGTTTAAAAGGGATAGAATTATGTATAATAAGAGCAGTGCCACCTTTGCCATCCAGTCTATCATGTCTTAGACAATGATATCCAGGAATATTAAATTGGTATGAGGGTTTTAACCACGTTTCGGAGATGGCAGCAACTGAAATATTATGTTCATCAAGTAACTGTACAAGATCAATTTTGTTGGCGAATAGACTTCTACTATTCCATTGAAGTATTTTGCTCATTTGCGGATACATCGGGAAGGCTAGAGAGTAAAGATTTCATATAATCGGCAGCGTTGGACGGTACTTTATTGTTATTTGAAAGGATCGTAATTAATAGGGTAATTAAAGTTTGAATAAAAGAAGAATTTTCAATCGTGACTTTAGGGAAGATATCGGAAGTGGAACAGTTTTTTAAGGCAGTCCCATTGGGAGCCTGGGATTTATTATTCCCATTCGGGTTAAGTAAAAGTTCATTATGTAGTTTTTTATCGAAAGAAGGAATAAATTTTGGATTAGATTTTATCGGTTTGAAAATTGTTTCTTTGTGGGAAGATGATAGAGGGGATTTAGGGGAAGAAAAATGAAAGAGAGAAGCGTTAGACGTTATCTCTGCAAAAGATTTTTTTGTAGGAGGGAATAATTTAGAGGCCTGAAAGTAGGAAATATTGTCTGCAGCCATTGACTGTTTGATATTTCTCTGTCTAGATAACTCTGGACAGGCCACACTAACAGCAGTATGGTTGCCCTTACAATTAATACAAATAGGGTTATTCGTTGTATTTTGACACTGTTCAAAGGGATGATCCTCTCCGCAATGGAAGCAACGAGGAGGGGAACGACAAATAGGTTTTGAATGGCCAAAACGGCAACAGTTGAAACATTGAATAGTCGGGAATCTGTATATTTCGACGGGAAGAGCGTTATAATAAATAAATACACGGGATGGTAATGTTTGACCTTCGAAAGTAATAACAACGGATTGGGAAGGTTTCCATATAGTGGTGCCGGTGGAAGTATCCTTGAAATTCAAACGACGTGCTTTTAAAACTTTTGGAGTTAATTGAGAGTCATTAAGAGCATCTACTATTTCTGTTTCTGATAGATCGGTTGGGATACCTCTTACTCTGCCCATTCTGGTTAAATTGAATGTAGGTATGAAAGATTTAAATTTATTATTTGAAAGAGAACCTATTTTTTTAACAAAATCATTAGCTAATGTGGCTGATTTAAATTCTATGGATAGTTTGTATCGACCTTCCGGTTTTATTGATCCATTTATAATACCGAGGTTATTGAGTTTTGAGCTAAAAATAAATTTACCAAAATCCAGGGGATGAATTATTTTCCCCTGTTCAGTCCTTTGGACATTGACAATAAATGGAGCTGAAGATGAAATAGAATACATAAGCTCAATGGCTTTTGCTTCTGGAGGAATGGTATCATTATAACTTCCATGAGAGATTGGGACTTCGTTTGATTGTGAAAGAGATTTAATTTTAGGAGGTACATTAAGACAAAGCGGAGGACGTCGTTTTCGTGAAGGAATGGTTACAGAAGTCTGGGTATCATCAGTATCGTAGTCGTCTACAATATTAGAAATGGGCTCAAGGTCCGGAGGTCGATTTTCATCTTCCTCCATTTCAACAAATTTAAAAAAAAATTAAACAATATTTATTATTTTAGAAATAATAAATGATAGAAATAATACACGCAACTTCGTCGCAAACCAATAACACAAACAAAAATAATGAATACAAAAAGGTAACAATAAATAAATCTTATCTGTACGCCGCGCCGCCGTCAAAGTAAGCCGTCAAACACAGAGAACTGGTAAACACGACTGCACACTACCGAGGTTCGGTGACTCTTCCAACTTACTTCATTCCAAATATTATTTCGGTTTTCGTCAAACAAATGGTTGAGTATTGGAGAGTTGAGCGCAGAAATAGAAGGATTTATGCTTGCCATTCAGGATAGAGTCAATAATACTAAAAATTATAGGAAGCATATAATCAAAGATACAAATCAAATTGATGATTTGTGTAGAAAATGTTTGGCTTTTCCGGAAACTATAGAACATATTATATCGGCATGTTCTGTATTAGCACCGTCCGAGTATACATTTAGGCACAATCAAGTTTTACAAATAATTCACCAAAGTTTGGTAATTAAACATAACTTGATTTACTGCCGTAATATAATACCATATTATGAATACGAACCAAATTCATTTTTAGAAAACGAATTTTATAAAATATATTATGATAAAACTATACTAACAGACCGAACGATTAGTCATAATAGACCCGATATAGTTTAACATGACAAAATTAAAAAAAATAACTTATATCATTCCAAATTCCTGTAATATTCAAAAATCTGCTAATGAAAAAATAAGAAAATACACAGATTTAGGAAATGAAATAAAAAGAATTTGGCATTCTCAGACTATAAAAATATTACCATTCGTTATTTCGGCTACTGGCATTATACCTAGCTCTCTCATTAAAAATTTAGGCGTATAAGATCTGTCAAAAAATTTATATATAAAGATGCAAAAGTCGGTCATTTTGAATACATGTAGGATAACGAAATTGTTTAAATATTTATGTTGAGGGATCAGTAGGATTTATAGGCCCTGTTAGAAGTTCTACCGAGCCGAACCCTCTGATATGAAAATAAGAGTCGGTGAATTATTTTCCCATTTGATCTCTGGTGAGTTGACATGTTGTTCTTGTATTGTTTTGTATTCATTTTGCTTATATAATGCACTTGCATAGTGTTGATTGACTAGATGATCATTTGTGGAAAAGTGAGTGGAAGGGTTTAGTTTTTCCTATGGGGAAGATTTAATCCGGACATAAAATCGGAAGTAGTAAATATTTGGATGATTGGTATAGCGTATTTTTGTGCAAAATCCCCTCAAGGGCGCTGTACAAATATATATAATACATATCTACAATGATCTGTGTTATTACTAACTATATATGGAGATAATGTACAGTATAATACTTACCTGGTAAGTCACTTGAGATTAACACTTAATTAACATTAACTAATTGTTTATTAGCGAAATTTAGATACAGGATTTAGGACATAATTGGAAAATCGGATATAACTGGACTTTCTCTCAGGAATGGTATATTTAATTTAAGGGTATGACAGCCTCAAAGGGTAAGTTTTTAGTTTAGACCTGAATTCTGTTGGACTTGTTATGGATCTTAGTTCCGGAGGGAGTTTATTCTAAGCCTACGGCCCAGATACTCCGAAAGCGCGATCACCAAACTTAGTATTTGGCTTGCGCTTAGGTTCCATCAGTCTGCCTACAGCTGCTGATGTTGCTGATCTAAGAGTTGACTACCTCAGACCAGTGTTTTCCGGGACGCATAGTTCAGAGATGTAGGGTGGGGCCATTTCATTGATGGATTTAAACACCATCCAGCACAGTTTGTACTGGATTCTTTCAGGGCACTTGAGCCAGTGAAGGTTACGAAGGTGTTCTGAAATGTGCGAATATTTTGAAACCCCGGTTATAAGCCGTGCTGCTGCATTAAACACTGATTGAAAATTGTCAATTTGATATTTTGGAAGGCTGGCATAAATGCCGTTGCAGTAATCCAGACATAAGACTACGTAAGAGTTGATAAGTAGTTTTGTTGCTTCTGTAGGAAGATTTCTTCGGACAGACTTGAGTTGTCTTAGGTGAAAAAAACGGTGCTTACAGTCCTATTTATTTGACTTTAAACGAATAGTCTGAATCTACATTGACACCGAGAAGTTTGACTATAATACCCCCTTAAATATACCCCCTTTTTTTTCAATCATCACTGAAAGAAGGCATCTTCCCAGACCGATGGAAATGTGCTCTCATTACACCAGTATTCAAATCCGGCTCTAAAAACGACGTCCAGAACTATCGGCCAATTTCAAAACTACCTATCTTCAGTAAGATTCTTGAAAAGATTGTTCATGAGCAACTCTATGACTGTGTTAAGTCTGTTATAACTGATAATCAACACGGCTTTATGAAAAAAAGATCAACTGTATCCAATCTTGCAGTATTCACCGAACATATTTCAAAATCAATGGACAAACGAATCCAAGTGGATGCTATATATACTGATTTCTCCAAAGCATTCGATAAAATCGACCACAGCCTATTTATTGTTTAAACTTTTAGCTTTTAGCTTTAGGAATACACGGTAATTTGTACCGATGGCTAGTTTCATACCTAAACGGACGCTCCCAGATAATAGCAGTAAACGGTTTCAATTCTGAGATTGCCAATGTACCTTCAGGTGTCCCTCAAGGATCTCACCTGGGACCGTTGCTTTTTACTATATTTATCAATGACATTGTAAAATGCTTTAAGCATGCTAAAGTTTTACTTTTTGCTGATGACATGAAAATATTTCTTTCTATTTACTCTATTACTGAATGTTATAAACTACAACAAGATCTTAATAGGCTTAATAATTATTGTACTGTCAACTATCTCCACATGAATACTGCCAAATGTTATGTAATAACCTTTACAAAAAATAAAAATAAAATTGAATATAATTACCATATTACAAACAGTCAACCACTCAATAAAGTCAATCAAATTCGAGACCTCGGTGTACTGATTGACGACAAACTTTCATTCAAGGCACATGTGGATAAGATTGTCAAGAAATCATTGAGCATGTTAGGATTTTTATTCCGTATTTTAAAGGAATTCAACAATATCCATACACTAAAAATTTTGTATTACTCCTACGTCCGTAGTCATCTTGAGTACGCTTCTGCCATATGGAATCCTTTTTATAACATTCACACAAAACGCATTGAAGCTGTTCAAAGAAAGTTTGTACATCACTTGAACTTCAGGAGACAATTACGTTATTACGATATGGAAAAATCTATAAAGCACTACGGACTTAAAACATTAAAAAGCAGGAGAGACACTGCGGACATGATTTACTTACACAAAGTCTTGAGTGGTCATATTGACTGTCCAGCATAGACTAAATAAGACTAGACACGGCATAACCATTGAAAAATGACCCCAACACAATTTTGGTTTGGTTCACGTGCACATTTATGAAAAGGCGCACGCATTGTGTCGCAATGCGAAATGGGCACTGTGCATTGCGTTTTACCTTTTGTTGGTCTAGAGTTAAGCTATTTTGCTTGTCAGCTATTTTTGCTGGTAAAATTCCTGACGTCACATGAATAACACACCCACAAGGAATCCACCAATTGGGTGATTCCTGTTAATTATTATCACGTGGGGAGCATACAAATATCACGCAACAAATGCGTGATAATTATTGATGTATTAGTCGTCTAGCGTTGACACGCGCGACAACTCAAGTGTGTGATATATTTGGTCCGTGCATTTTGCCAATCAGGGTTTTATTAAGTCGTTATTGCCTTTCGGGTAATATGTACTTCGCCTTTTCGATTTTTTGTAGAAGAATTGATGGAAATAAATTTGCGTCATTTAATGAATTCATTTATTTTATGGGTATTTTCGCTTTGGTTTCCCTACAAACCGGAAAAAATGGAGAAATGGTTAGAAACAATCCGAATTCAATTATGTGAAAATAACTGGGTACCATCAGCAGGAAACCGCGTTTGCTCTAAGAATTTTCAAACATATTTATCTAACTGCAAGCGGCCTCCGACGTGTAGACTGCAAAGCTTTGCCTGTTTTTCCGGTAATTATAAAAGACTTAAAAATAATAAATAATACGTAAAATCCTATTTAACGGGCGTAAATAAATAAATAAGTATATATTGTAATCATGTAATCTCCACCCCCCTTACCCCTTACCCATACGCTCTCTGAAGCTCTGTCCTCATCATTGTTGCTTATTCAATTAGGTTGCTTCGTTCCTTTCCCATAAGTCGTGGTTCAGCTCGCTTGTGAACCCGCAATATTTGATGATTTATCTCTCTCTTTATGTTAATCTTACATTATGTTTAATGTAAAGTCGTTAGGTTAGTTTTAGTACTTAGGTTAGTTTTCAATAATGCTATCTTGAAGAAGGTTGAGAAACTAGCTGACCAAAACTAGTTGACACAATGTCTTAATTCTAACAAAGTGGTCGAAGACAAAATAACTTTTAATTGAATGATAGTAGTATAATTATTAAATGATAGTGTTGTTCTAGTCTCTATAATTTTATGTTACTGTTAAATGTTTTACTAATATTATTTTATATTCATCAGTTTTAATTATTTTGTATAATTTTCGACAGCTTACTAGATATCTTCTGTTTTAAAATGCATGCAAAAGCCCGACCGGGCATAAAAGCAAATTAAATTAAATGATTTCAAATCACAAAGTGATTGTTTTCTTCAATAATTATATACCATTCTATCTAAATACTATGGTAAATTAAAAAAAAAACTCTTCACAATAATAAAAATGTGAACGTTTTTGCTTTTGTAGGACCTGTATAGAATTCCAAAACAAAATATAAATTAAATTAAAATCATTTTTGTGTTATTTATCAATTCTTTCCTAATTCAGCCCTTATTCAGCACATAAAATTTGCTGTAAGTGTTAGTTTCTTTTTGGCTTTATGTCCATATTACAACACCTCTGACAACAAATTCTCCGTGGTTTTGATTACGAGTTTGAACGCTTGTACAAGGAGTTTAAACAGAGTTGGGTTGTTAAGTTCATCTCCATATTTGTGACGTACGCTATGTGGGGTCATTTTAAAAATGAATTTAGCTAGACAGAGCTAATCTAGTATAATACATCAATGCTGTCCAGCCCTTTTGTCATCAATCAATATTAGAGCCCCAAGTAAGAAAACTAGAGACAAATCATTGTTTCATATCGAAATTGCTTCAACGAGTCTCAGGCAAAATTCTTTCTTACTAAGAACTTGCGATCATTATAATAAAACTTGTGTTGATGCTGATATCCTGTCGTGTACCTTAGGAGCTTTTAAAAAAATTGTTAAGAGAATATTGTAATAATTAACCCTTTTCTAAATTCAATACATTACATTCATCATTAATTCATTATCACTCTTACATATTATTTGTATTTAATATCAAATGTACGTGTGTGTATGTATGTATGTATGCAACTATGTATATGTATGTGTGTACGTATGTATTTATATGTGTATATGCATGTGTATGTATATATATGTATGTATGTGTTTATACGTGTATATACACGGTGTCCGGAAACTCGTAGTACAAGCGGGAAACTGGAGAATCTACACCACATGGGGAACCCAAAAAAACATAAAGTTTTTTGATTTGAGCATTTTCAAAAAAAAAAAAAACAAAAAAAAATATTTTTCGGCTATTTTAGGGTTAAAGTTTTTTCTGGTGTTTAGGGTTGAATAACAGATGTTTTAACCCTGCAGAGCAGAAATATTTTATGATTACACCGGGTTAAATGAAGGGTTATTTCAAAATAATGCTTCAAATCCGAGTTTCTTCATTTGTTTTACTTTCAAATAGTTTTAATTAGTTAGGTACTGATCTTCAGTAATAATTTATAAGAAATTGATAAAAAAAAATAAAATAAAAAATCAACTTCAAACTCGATTTACTCGATAACGAAAGCTCAAATAAATAAAAATATACTTCAAAATCGACTCCAAATGTGATGTAGATTCACCAGTTTCCCGCTTGTACTACGAGTTTCCGGACACCCTGTATATATACATTTTCTCTTATTATTTCCTTGTTTTTAACATTTCTTTGTTTTTAACCTTTCTTTGTTTTCTTTGTTTGTTTATTGCTTTTTAACCTTCTTTATCTTTATTGCATGATATGAACATTGGTTATTAATTCTTTTACTTATTTTTTCTCTCTCTCTATGCATGTTATGTTATAAACCTGTTAATGTTCCTAATAAAATAAAATAAAATAAAAATAAAACCAGTTTTGATTTGTGCAAGAAAAAACATCTCCAAAAATTGTATCTCTTTATTTTGTGAAGTACAGGCACAAATATTTAAATGTTTTACCATCATTTTCTAAATAACTTTTTTTTACACTATTCAATAACACCATAACAACAAACTTACAAATAGGTTCGTAAGTAGTAGATTTTGAACTTTAAAGCAGTTTTTTAAAGACGTGATACTTTTTTTATTCTTGGCTTACAAAAAAATTTTTCAAAAATATGCTCGATTGTTTCAAAGACCAAGATGTTTTCAAGAAGCATCTAAAATATTTCTAAGCGATGGAATTTTCAAAAAAACACACATGATTCTTCATAACTACGTAGTACTTAGCTGTTCGTGGCCTTTTTCATACTAATGGAGTTGAGGCCGAAATACTCAAATATAATGATATTTTTTCAAAATCAAAAGTTAAGTGATTCTTTATTTATTTGCGTTTTAAATTATAAAATAAAGGTAATTAAAGAAATCGATTGTTCATAATTTTAACTCTTTTTACTCCGTTGTCGCCGCCTCGGCGACATAGGAAACATTCTAAGAACTCCGATGGCGCCGCAGCGGCGACATAAACAATGGGTTTACATTTTTTGTTTAAAAATAAAAGGGTCCTTCTACAGGTATACGCATGATTCTATTCAGTTGTATACAGTACCCATTTACTATTGGTGCATTTTGCTCTGTTTTTCATACATAACTAGGCACTCATTTTATTTGAATATTTTTTACTAGGCAATAAACATTCTCACTCCATCAGAGACCAGGCTCAATGGAAAACTTTTTTTTTTTTTATAGTGAATACCTCACAAGAGTCCCAACTGCTCCCGTCTGGAGCCAGTGAGACTATGGCATCCCCAATTGGGGGATGTTGTGAGGCTGAAGGTAAGTGGGGAAGGGAAAGAGGAAGGTGGGGAAGTACCTGGCTATTCAGATCTAGTCACTAAACACGGCTAAAGCCATTTGGAGCAACGTTTCAATTCTGAATGGTGGTCTTACACCAGGGCGATACTGATAGTATCTTCCACTCTTATTTTAAGAAAAGGTCAAAAGTGGGACTGTTTGGTCTGCTCGAAAAGGGCAGTAAAGGTGGCAGTTGGGAAACCAGTGAGTACTGTGACACGTGTCCTAACAAGTCACGTATGCATTTGGGTGACTTCTTTCTAAAAAAACCACACGTAAAAAAATTATAAATATTAGGATATTATAATTTTTCTCTTATTAACAATCTTATATGATTATAAATATATTTCTTAACATAACTAAATCATTTTATTTAATGCCTTACCAAAAATAAATTTTTTATAACTTTCTAAAAATATCGTAGTTTTTCCTAATGTTTACATTACACTCTACGGAGTAGCTGGCATACCAATTTGGAGTACAAAGGGTTAAGCAAATTTGGAATTTTATGTGAATTAATGATAATTATAATATTTTTTTGTGAATTAATGATAATATTTTTTGTGAATTAATGATAATAATAATATTTTTTTGTGAATTAACGATAATAATAATATTTTTTTGTGAATTAATGATAATAATAATATTTTTTGTGAATGTGAATGGGATGGTCCGATGCTCTGTAGGGAACCCGCTTGCACAGCGCGGGTGTAAACTGTGCACCCTACAGGTAAGTTTTTAGATTTTCACGGCCAAAAGCATTTTTGTTGTTTGTTTTTGGGGTGTTATGCCGTGTTGCGCTAACTCCTTCTTTAGCCGACGTTTCGGACATCGTTACAGTGTCCATCATCAGGGCAGATCCGGTAGATCCGAAGATGTGTACTGTAACGATGACCGAAACGTCGGCTAAAGAAGGAGTTAGCGCAACACGGCATAACACCCCAAAAACAAACAACAAAAATGTGCACCCTACAGTTTATGTTTAGACTTAAGGAATTCAATACTTCGTTTGTGTGAAAACACCATGAAATAAAAATGCAAAATTCACTCATTTTAAATACATGATTACGAAAGATTTTTAAAATATTTATATTGAGAGATCAGTAGGATTTATAGGCCCAGTTAGAAGTTCTACCGAGCCGAACCCTCTGATATGAAAATATCTGGAGTCGGTGAATTATTTTCCCATTTAATCTCTGGTGAGTTGACGTGTTGTTCTTGTATTTATTTTGCTTATATAATGCACTTGCATAATGTGGATTGACTAGATGATCATTTGTGGAAAAGTGTGTGGAAGGGTTTAGTTTTTCCCGTGGGGAAGATTTGACCGGACATAAAGTCGGAAAAATATTTTTTTTTTGTGAATTAATGATAACAATAATTATTTTTTAAATTCTTCCCTACCTACCTATAAATATAATAAAAAAATAATTAATTAAGCGTTTTGATTGGCTTATATGTATTTAAATTACTAACGACCAATTTACGTAGAAACACAATTCTATTTTACCACCCAAAACACGCTTCTTTTACGATGTTTAATTGTTTTAATTTTACATTTCGTTATATTAACATAGTAGGTAACACTAAACTTAAAAAATATATATGTCAATCACTCGCAAATAATAGGGTACTTTCACAAATAATGAATACCGTTAAAAATGTGTGAAAGATTTAAAGTATTATTTTTCTGATTATGATTATCGTACTAAAAATACGTAATTTTAATATTTTCATCTTTGGCTATTAATTTCAAAACGATCTAAGACCGCACATTCCGAAACGGTTCCAACTAGCTACAACATCATTATGACATATTTTTCCGACAGGTTTCTCGTTAAGGCGATGCCAAACGTAGTAATGCAAAATCATGTTTTTTAGGTTTGAAAATTTGGTCACCTAGAAATGTTTCGGATGCTTTAATTAAATACTGCGAGTAGAATACATCTTGGCCTTTGAAATAATCGAGTATTTTTTAGATAAGTCTTTTTATAAGCCCAGAAAAAAATAATGTATAAGGCCTATGAAAACTGCTTTAAAGTTCAAAATCTCCTACTTACGAACCCATTTTCGGTTATAATTTTATTGTATAATGTGGCAAATTAAGTTATTTATAAAATGATCGAAAAAAAAAATTTATGCCTGAACATCCACAAAATAAAATAAAAGTCACTTTTTTTCCATGTTTTTTTCTTGCATAAATCAAAACAGGCGGATGGTGTTAAGCGGGAATTTAAACCTTATCGCCATCTACGTAAGGGTTGTTATTGATAGCGGCTCAATTTGAAATATTACACGACGGTAGTGGACCGCCTTAACTATTTAAGCTTATAGGTTCAAAGAAAAAATATTATTTTTGAAGATAATAGTATCTATACATTTGTTATACTGAAACTTTAATTATATAAAATTCCCTCGATAGAATAAAATAGCTAAGATTATCTGTTACAGTTTCACTTGATTAACTTTTTTGCTTTCTTATAAAATTATTTACAAAATAATTAAAACCAGTTTTGTGCTTCAAATCGAACGTTTCTAGACTCCGTTTGTCAAGCGATTTTAATGTCTATTACCTACAATATAAGGTATACCGAGAATATACACATTTTTGGCTTGTAGCTCATCGCTCCCTCTAACATCCGCACTGGCTGATAAGACCGTCTGTCACCAACGAAATCACCAACAAAAATATCATCACTCTCATGTTAACCCAGTGATAACCTATTGCAAAATTGCATAAACCAGAGGTTCCCAAAGTGGTCTATATGGACCCCCAGGGTTCGATATCGGCTTGCTGGGGGTCTATGTCAGCGAGAAAAAAATTGGAAGCCGCGAATTTTCCTAGTTCCCCAACTTGTTTTTGAAAAACGTCCAGGGTAATAATGACGTTCAACATTTAGATGTACTTCACACAGACTTCAAAACTAAGTTTGAGGACATTTTGACTGTGGAAATGGAATGTTGAAGAATCGGATATCATATGACAAGAAGAACTAAGAAAGAACTTCAGGGGTAGTTCTTTTGGCCAGCTACAGAAAGAAATTCCCGTTGCTTATCCTGCTCCATTTTCATTTGGTGTAATACCTCACAAGGGCGCCCCTGTCTGCACAATGCAAAAACAGAGGAACTATATCGCCACCCGGTTGTAGGGCAGGCAAGGGAAGGATATCTTTTTACGAAAAAAATAAATAATTATCACACGGGACGTCAATAGTTTTAGGAAAATTCAATATTCGGCAGGCAGGAAGTCTACGGAAAAAAAATTTGGCAAGTGGTCTACCGGGCAAAAAAGTTTGAGAACCTCTGAGAAATACACAAATAAATAAAGAAACACATATCCGTTGTAGATATGCGCTACACCTATCGATTAAAAAATTATTATTAAGATTGTTATTTAACCCCTGGCCTCTGACACATTGACCGTGTGTATTATTTTCTTCGCAAAGCCGTTCCTTGCTTTTGGCGCTTCAGTAGAAGGTGATCCCGCGTTCAATTTGAAATTTAGAGTTGACAAAAACTCACAGGAAAATCAAATCGACGACAAACCAATACCAGAAGGAGAAATGAAGCTAATATTCGCAGACAACGATAATAAAGCGGTGCCATTTAATAACTATCTACAGCCAGGCGATGATGGAACACCGATTCTGGAGAATAACAAAAACCACAAGTCTCCATTTATACTGAATCCGGCTAGACCAAGAGCTATATTGGTTATTCAGCCAATGTTAAGTTTTAAAGTTAAGCCTGTTAAGTTTTTTCCTCTACACTCAACTAAAATTACTGATAACAAAAAAAACACACACATGTTTTACTAGAAAAATGTATTTTAAACATTACTGCCACCCCACTTATTATCGTTCCATTTAAAAAAATATATATATATTTTCTCATATTGCGGTCGGAACATGTGGTTTCATTTATGTATTTATTTTAATTATCCTATGGTTAACGTCTGGATTTAATTATAAAGCATGTGGTATTCGTTTTTTCATACCGTTTAGTTCACTCAGTTCCTCACCGTGACAGTAAGAGAGACACAACAATTACCATGAGACCATATGAGCTGTTCCCAAAAGCGAACAATTTGCTAGTGTTTGTTTGCAAAAGCGAACAAATTAGCATCAGGGGTTTAGCATGGACTAAAATCCAAAATTGTTTTGCACAAAAAACGCTGCTAAAGTTAGAAGTGCATGCAAGTGGCTCAGTGTAAAATTTTGAAAATATTGCAAGGCTGAAAGAGTCACGATCTTTACTAATAAAGTAATAATCGCCGAAGTATTGTTTTGTTTATTATAGGCAGTGAAACGTTTGTGGAGTATTTTTTTACATTAATTCAATACAGGAGGCTCCGAAGAAAATATTTCTTTTAGGGCCTGTATCAGTTTTGAGGAACTGTGTGGAAAGCAGATCTCTGGGAATGAACAATGTATGAGGGGTAGTAGGAATCAGGTGGTCGGTGTCGGTGATAATGATATCCTCACTGGGATCTCCCGTGCTGAGGATTTCATGTACATATTATAATTTAATTATAAGAAATTAATTTTACAACAAAGTAACGTATGAATTTAATTATAAACATATATCATGTAGTATAATTTTTTTCTTAAATAATTTAAAAATAAGTAAGATAGTGTTTTTTTGTATAGTTTAGTTTAGTAGATTCGGTT
Organism: Hesperophylax consimilis; assembly: GCF_061612785.1. Taxonomy (NCBI): domain Eukaryota; kingdom Metazoa; phylum Arthropoda; class Insecta; order Trichoptera; family Limnephilidae; genus Hesperophylax; species Hesperophylax consimilis. Next base: position 20,713,045 of record NC_142854.1, on the reverse strand, counting down.
TTAGTCTGTGTTTGGTATTAGTATATTTTCTATTTCAGATCTCCCTATATTAAGTATCAAGCTTTTTATTTGAGATTTAAATGTTATAATGTTGAGGTTTTTGAGTGAGAGTGGTATTTTATTGTAGAGTTTAATACTATGATATAAGAAGCTTTTTTGACCATGAGATCTAGTGTTTCTATTGTACGTGTTTGTTGTTATTTCTTGGGTTTTGTACTTATGAATGTAAATGAGTATAGTTTTAGAATATAGTTGTTTAATTGACATGATGTTAAGATGGGTGAAGATTTCGTCAGTGCTAGTTCTTACAGGAACTTTCAGAATAATTTTCATTTTTTAAACACATAAATTATAAACTAAACTTATACTTCTCAAATTATACCGAATACATTGAATTTCATAATTTTAACTCCCTCCAAACACGACGTCTAATTTTTGATCAAATCTTATTATTTAAAATCCTAAATAATGCTCTGGACTCACCAGAACTTACCAATTTAATAAATCTTCATATTCCGTCTAGATCAATCCGACAATCTGATTTATTTTATCTACCTTCGTGTAGAACAAACATTCGAAAAAATTCCCCAATTCCTCGTATATGTGCACAATATAATACAAAATTTTACAGCATTGACATTTTTGGTAATAACCTAAAGAAATATCGATATGAAGTAATGCGTACGATCGATTATTAATATGAGAGTATGGAATGTATCGGGAGCATCTCCTATCCTCTTCCTATTTTCCTCTTCCTCTCCCCTTCCTTTAACACCAAATTAATTTTAAGATATTAAAACTTCATTTCTAATGAACTTTAACATAAGAAACTTCTGTGGTTTGACTTCAGTTAACATGTATATTTATATCTATCATCATATATTATATAAAAGCTGTTTGTTTCTTATAAAATAAATAAATAATTATGGCTTTTTGAGTTTTAATTAGTGGAAATGAGATGTAGATTCAGTAAAACTGATGAAACAAAACTAGGTTTATAGACTTTCATGACTTTATTTCACTTTTTGTAGGTGTGTTGAATTGTCATTTTGATGAGATGGGAGAGATGTTGATCATCCAGTGAATATTCAGGAATAAATTCGATTCATAGTTCTAATATATAAAGTATCAAATCAGTCACGACGGATATAAAAGTAAATCACGAAGTTATTAAAAATAATCGATAGCTTTCGTGATGTTAACATTAAAAAATAAATCGCGAAAATTATCAGTGCAAAATATAATGTTTTAAATATTAACCGTTAACAGTTTGCTACTGTTAGTCGACATAAAAACACGCATTACTTGTTCACTAATTAAAGTAAAAATACATATTTCTTAAATGCTAATTTTACTACTCGGTTTCGCCAGGGATTTAGATTAATTCAAATCACAAAAAATACATAGTTTCGAGAAATACTTTTAGATATTTTTTAATTTTATTTATTCTCTCTGTAGATTTCATCAGAGTTTTTTTAGAGTAACTGAATAATTGAGAAATCTGGAAAATCAATGTTATGTAAATCAATGTTATGTACGTTAATATGTTAAAGCTCCGTTAAATCGTGAAGAAGCATGTTGCGAGCTGACAATAGTTTCGTCAGCGACAAAGGTGTGTAAATTTCATAATGCTGAACGTTCAAGAGATTTTGCTGATGATTTTTTTCTTCTTTATTTCAGATGCGAGTGGTATTTCTGATATTTCTCTTCGCCAAGCCGTTCCTGGCTTTTGGCGCTTCAGTAGACGGTGATCCCGCGTTCAATTTGATATTTAGAGTCGACAAAAACTCGCAGGAAAATCAAATAGACGACAAACCAATACCAGAAGGGGATATGAGGCTAATATTCGCAGACAACGATAATAAAGCGGTGCCATTGAATAACTATCTACAGCCAGGGGATGATGGAACACCGATTCTGGAGAATAACAAAAACCACAAGTCTCCTTTTATACTGAATCCGGCTAGACCAAGAGCTATATTGTTTATTCAGCCAATGTATGAAGCCCAGGAACAAGGCGACAGTCTTTCAAACGATGGAGAAAGTATGGTTTTAAATTCTGATGAAAATGTGCCAAAGTCTGATGAAAATGTGGCACAACCTGTCGAAATTGTGCCCAATACTTATGAAAACGATGTGAAATCCGTTGAAAGCTTTGTGAAGCCTGTGGAAGAAGCCAAACCTGATGGAGAGATCGTAAAACCTGATGAGATCGTTGCTAATCCCGATGGAGATGTCAGCAAACCTGATGAAAAGTTTATTCAGCCTGGAGAAAACATCGAAAAACCCGAGAACGGAGGTAAACACGACAAAACTGATCTGAAAGAGTTCTTGTCTAAATTGTTTGGTACCAAAGAAGAGCCACAAACTTCATCTGCAGAACAAATGGAGCTGGTTAAACTTCCAGACTATGACTTCTTATTGGCCAATAAACCTTTTTATGATGCTTTGATGATAGAAAAAGGACTCTTGACTCGCGTCAATAATCTAGAAACGATAATTGATAATGGACTGTCTGAACCCCGCCTGAACGAAGAAAAATCAAGCTACGCCCTGGAAGAAGAAATGTACAAAAAAGATTTCATACTTGGAATCATGAATATAAAAACAGAAATATTAAAATTCTTAAATTGGAGAACGGCGAAGAGATTAAGAAATCTTTATGCAGGTATCAAATTAGGAGATTATGAGTACAAACCAATGCCAACTGCTGATTTTTACAAAGAAATACAGCATCTGCTCAAAATGGTTCGTTTAGCAGACATTATCGTCGAAATGGAAAGAGTTAACAGTCTCGAAGACACCAACAGCGAAATTTCTAATCTGATTCCAATAAATCCACGTAACGATGAAACTCCCGTAGTTGAAAGGCCATATATAGTTTCAAACGATGTAGAAAGAGATAAAAATGTCCCCAAAGAGGAAAATATTAAGCCAATTGATGAAATTTATGATAAAGACCAAGAAAATGCAGTTCAAATTATTGAAAATGGTGATAACATTGTACCTAAAGATGAAAATATTAAGACAAATTATGAAATTAATAACGAAAACCTAGAAAATTCAAATAAACTTGTTGAGATTGATGAGAAAACTGATCAGGATGCTAGTAATGATAAAATGATGTTGGCAGCATCACTGAATGATGACAGAGATGAGAAAAGGGACGAGCCAGTTGAGGACGTTGATCACCCGGGTAAGATTGTAATGATGGGATAATAGGGTGGCGCAATATGACCTTTATGGTTTGAATTCGTTTTTGCATTTAAAAAAAATGGCAATAATAAGTATGATTTACAAATAGGAAATTTTACTGAACAAAATGTGAAAGATCGCGCAAATGGTGGCCGTTTTAGTCTTCGCACATTTCAGGTGTTATCGCACGGATTTCATTGCGAATATTGTTGGGGGATAGTCGCTGGTACACTCGTTCTTTTAAATAAGCTCAAAGAAAACATTCGGAGTAGTTAACTAAGTTACTAAGGCGATAAATAATACGCTCGTTACAGAGCCAATGATTTTAATATGTTGTTCAGTTGTATCGCGTACCAAATTAAATTCTAAAATTAAAAATATTACTGAAATTTAAACCATAACAGTAATTTAGCGCAACCCTGTATTATTAATTTATTTTACAGATCTTTCTGCAGGGTCATAAGTCACACTTTACTTAGTTTTATTGTTCTATACTCACTGCTTGATGCCTGAACTTCCCCACCATCCTCCTCTCATCTCCCTCTCTTCCAGTCTACCTCCAGCCTCACAACTAGGGATGCCAGATGGAACAGATAAAAAACCAGAACATTTCCCCCCTTTGATTTTTTTTGGTACAATTTGTCGAAAATCAAAGGGTTTTTTAATAATCATAAACTCCTTTGATTTTGTCCAAAACAAACAGAGAAATTGTATCTTTAAATTCAGTGCAACTGACATTTAAATTGAAGAAAACTTCTAATTCGCTTTTTACGGTATTCACACCTAGTAGATTTCTTTCGTCAGTCCATACATTACCCATTACACTAAAAACTCTTATCTACGAAGGCATTGAAGACGGGAACACTGCACACAATTGTACCATTTTCAACAGATTTGAGCAAGTCTTGCTACCACCCGCCAGAATCGCTCACGGGTTTTGCTCTGTAAATTATCTCGTGAGTGAGGTAAATATGTCGCTTATTTAAAAAAAAAAACCGGACATCTGGCAACCCTACCCACAACATATACCAATTGAAGATGCCATCGTCCAACTGGCTCTTCACACGGGGTTCTTAGGACTATTCGCCTTTGGGGATACTGTATGAAAGGTCTTTTTAAGGAAAGGAAGTTCTTGGAAGGACAAAAGTATGAAGGGTGGCTAGGAATTTGGGGGTAAGTGCGTTCAGAAGTAACGTACGTATGAATCCATCACTCTCACTGCAGTGCAACGCGATGGGTCATCAAGATAGTCGGGCTGGAGAGGTCAAAGAGTCAACGTCAACCGGCCTCTCCCAATGTGATCCGCCACACAGCTAGCGGGCAGACTCATCCGCCACTGAGACCTGGAAAAACATCACCCCATGAACCCGGCACCCGTGCTCAGTCACCATAGTATATTGCTACTTGTGATGACTTATGGCAGAGATACCTCCCAGTTACCTCCCAAATTGAGTATTTTTCCAACTACAAAGATTGAATAACTTAAAATTATGTGTATATAATGGTTTATTTTTGTGGTATTATGTCTTGTTGCGCTACCTTCTTCTCTACCCAACGTTTCGGACAGCATTACAGTGTCCATCATCAGGGAAGATATGTAAACATGCATCTGCCACTTACACATCTGCCCTGATGATGGACTCTCTAATAGACACTTCAGTGACCTACCAGGTAAGTATTGTTCTGTATATTATCTCCATATACAGGGTGTATCGGCACGTACCCGACAAACTTTAACCAGCTATTCCTTAGCATATTTGGAGTAAAAAATCTTATGTGCACTTTGCTGTCCGGTAACGTTTTTTTTTAATAAAAAATTTATTATTCATATTTTCACCACATGTCACCACTTTTTTATCCTTTGTCAAAGTTTGAAAACCCATCTGGCGAATATTTTATTCGAATTCCGTTGAATAATGCACGTGTGTACCTATATTGGCGCACATTTACAATCACAACGAAATGGCACGGCACCATTCGTCTCATTTTTAACTATTATTATTTAGTGTGTGCGAAAGAGCGAAGACGCTTTTTGACATACTTGCTTATAACAGCTGTTTAACACGAAACGCAATGCCAATGACAGTGATGTAGTGTGGAAATTTTATTTTTTTTCGTTTTTAATTGAAAAAAAAAATGCTACCGGACAGCAAAGTGCCCATAACATTTTTTACTCCAAATGTGCTAAGGAATAGCTGGTTAAAGTTTGTCGGGTTAGTGCCGATACACCCTGTATAGTTAGTAATAACATAGATCACTTTAGAAATGTATTAAACAGGGTGTATCGGCACGTACCCGACAAACTTAAAGCAGCTTTTTCTTAGCACATTTGGAGTAAAAAATGTTATGGGCACTTTGCTGTCCGGTAACTTGTTTTTTCAATTAAAAACAAAAAAATATAAAAAATCCACACTCCGTCACTGTCATTGGCATTGTTTCTCGTGTTCAACAGCTGTTATTAGCAAGTGTGTCAAAAAGCGTCTTCGCTCTTTCATACACACTAAATAATAATAGTTAAAAATGAGACGAATGGTGCCGTGCCATTTCGTTGTGATTGTAAAAGCGCGCCAATGTAGGTACGTACGTATATTATTCAACGAAACTCGAATAAAATATTGCCAGATGGGTTTTCAAACTGTGACAAAGGATAAAACAGTGGTGACATGTGGTAAAAATATGAATGGTAAATTTTTTATTAAAAAAAATGTTATCGGACAGCAAAGTGCCCATAACATTTTTTACTCCAAATGTGCTAAGGAATAGCTGGTTAAAGTTTGTCGGGTACGCGCCGATACACCCTGTGTATTTGTACAGCGCCCTTGAGGTGATTTTGCTCAAAAACGGCGCTATACAAATCATCCAAATATTATTATTATATAAGGAGGTAGAGCAACACGGCATAACACCCCAAAAATAAACCATTACAATTCTTTTGACCTTGAAAATCTCAAATTATATCCCTAATTTTATTTTGATTATTTTCAGTGATCTCGTTTTTTAAACGCCTGTTCGAATAATACAAATAATTCTACACGGTGCCCCAAGTAACCCCCCGAATTAAAATGAATATAATTTAAATACATCTTGTTAATAATATAGATATGCAAGTGTTATTATAAAAAAATATCAATAATAAATAAATTACATATTGTTTATTATTTTTCCATATCGATATATAAGTTTGTTATAAATAAAATACAAATTAATACGCCCTCTGCGATTGAGTGGTTGCGGTCATTGGCTAAGCATCCTGAGGTAGCGGGTTCAAATCCACGCGTGCGCGTGGTACGTTCAAGAGTTGTAGATACTTTCAGTATCGCCCTAGTGAAAACTACCATTCCGAATCGATACATTGCTTGAAATGGTTTTTCTTTTTTCTAATTTTTTTTATGTGAATACCGTACAAGAGTCTGTCTGGAGCCAGAAAGACTATGGCATCCCCAATTGGGGTGTGTTGTGAGGCTGAACGTAGTGGGGAGGAGGAAGGAGATGAGGAAGAGGAGTGTGGGGGAGTACCCGGCTCTTCAGATTGTGTCACCGAACACGGTGAAAGCCATTTCAAGCAACGTATCAATTCTGAATTGTGGTATCGTTCCAGGGCGATACTGAGAGTATCTTCCGTTCTGGAACATGCCACAAATATACTTTATATTATTTTTAATTGATAAATTGTGAATTAACACAATTTGGTCAAATGAAATTTATTTGCGCATGCTGGGATTCGAACCCACGACCTTCGGATCATCGCTAGTCGTGAGCTACTACTCGACTATGGAGGTTTGTTTGGGTCCCAGGGTATCTATTCCCCAGTCTCAATCGCTCGCAATTTCCGCCGAAAGTACATACACTGGTAGATTTTGTTATTCTTGAGTCTCACCGAAAGTACATACTACACGCCATACGTCAAAATTCATTCGACTTAAACAACGAGTGGGTCGAAGCAGTAAGATCGGCAAAACTGTCAAAATCTCATTGCATCCTGGTGAATTGCCTTATACAAAAAAAAATATCGTTTCCCGCGCGCAGATTTGCCAGACATCAACTCTGCGTCTGCACCAACCAGCTCTATTAAAAGATTTTTCTGGCATTTCGATATATGTTCACCACCGCCATTCATTTCAGAAAAAGTGCGGTAGCAAATAAAAACGTTGACAGAACGACGCGGCAACGGTGTGTTTTGACATTTCAAATTAACTCCATAGAAACCTCAAACACATCAGAAACATAGACAATATTCACAGGGTTGCCAAAACAGTCATCTCTTCAACCGTGCAACACTCAAGAATGTATAAATATAGAACTTATGACAAAAGTCGTAGAGATTTTTGTTCGTAGATGGCGCATAGCGAGTAATTCGCGGTAGAGACTCTGGAATAGATACCCAGACCTGAATAGTCAGGTACTTCCCTATCTCCTTCCCCTCCCTACCAAACTAGCAACCTCCGAATTATTAGTCGAGATTCTTGCCCTCCTGACCACGGAGGCCGTCAGTAAGTTTAAGTTTCACATAGCACTCTTTTTAGGGTGAATTGCCTAATACAAAAAAAAAGTTTAAGTTTGTTAATAATCCAACAGATGTCAGTCAGTAAGTTTAAGTTTGTTAATAATCCAACAGATGTCAGTCAGTAAGTTTAAGTTTGTTGATAATCCAACAGATGTCAGTCACATATTAAATTTATTGTCATGCTATTCACTATTCTACAAATTTATCTGTAAAGCTAAATGCGAAACTTACTGATTTATTTTGTAAAAGTAACTACAATACCTACAGTAGCTACGCCCCAGACAAATTTGTAAATCTGTTAGTGAGAATGATTAATGAAACAATTCTTCTTACTATTTAAGGTTAAACGCAACGCTCGTTATATTCTACGTGTTCATAGATGACGTTAATTTATTAAAATACACTTATTTCAAGGTATTGCTTTAATTATTTGTTTACGCCCGTACATACGCAATAAGAATATGAATAAATAGTTTTATTCGTAAAAATACTAAATTCTTTCAAGAGAGACAAACAAAAACAATATTGGATTGAATCAACAGTACAATATTGTATTTGTATGCCTTTCTCGAAAGAGTTGGGTTTTTAAACGAACAAAACTATTTATATTGCTTATGTACAGGCGCAAACAAATAATTTGTCTTAATATTTTAAACAATAACTTGCAAAAAATGTGTTTTAATAAAATATAATTAAATTAACGGCATAGAATATAACGTAGATTACATTTACCCTTGAGGACTGAATCAGAACTAACCTCAATATTTCTAGATTGTAAGTTATGTTTACACAAAAACTAAACCACAATTTTTTTAAATTTCAGAGGATTCTACTGAAGAACACGGCTTCCCGTACTGGATGTTGTGGATTATGGAACGGAAGTTCAAACTGCAAAACATCCATCACAAAAACAAACGCAGCAGGAGATGGACATTTCTCCAATATGGTTCCATTCAGGATTCAAAATATGATGTAGACGCCATTTTGAATTTAAATAAAATGGGCATCATTCTGGATTCAAACAAATTGAAGTTCGTTCCAAATTCAAACAAAATGAGCAACGAACATTACTTCAAGATGACAGATTCTGTATTCAATTCAATTCTAAATTCAAAACAGATGAACACCATTTGGAATTCTTATGAGGACGCCATAATGAATTTGAAAAGAAAGCGCGCCATTTGGAGTTTAAAGAAAATTGGACAAATTTTGGATTTGAACGGAGTTGGGGATAATCGCCGAACAAAAATAAAAGCTGGTGGCTATCGAAATACAAATAATAAAGGCAATTTTTTAAATTACAAAAAATTGTCCTCCATTTTGAACTCTGACGAGGAAGCCATCTTGAATTTGAAAAGAAAACGTGCTATTTGGAGTTTAAAAAAGATTGGACAAATTCTGAATTTGAATAGAGTTGGAGATCGTCAGTCAAAGATAACAAATGATAACCGCAAATCTAATAATATAGGTAATTTTATAAGTTATAACAAGTTAACCACCTTTTTGAACTCTGATGAGGCAGCCATCTTGAATTTGAAAAGAAAACGTGCTATTTGGAGTTTCAAAAAGTTCGGGCAAATTCTGAATTCGAATAGAGATCGGCAGTCGAAACTCATAAGTGGCAATCGCAAATCTAACAATATGGGTAATTTTATAACTTATAAAAAGTTGCACACTACTCTGAAAAGAAACAAACTAATTAATGACTATTTAAATATGGATTATTTAATGGATTCAAGTCCCGTAGAAATTTTAAAGCAGGTTGCAAATTATGTTAGGCCAGCTAAGCGTGGATTTTCTATGCTAACGAGATTGAAACTATTTTCACTGTTATCAGATGGCTACATTCCACCAAGGAGAATATATCTACAAAAAGAACCGATGATATATCTTAAAAATAACCAAGTTATCAGTGCGGAAACCAGAGCAATGCTGCGTCCTGCAGGTGCCCCACTAAGATGGGGTTAATTTTCTTAATATTATATAAGGACCTTACTAACACGGGACGTGTTTTGATTTTTGAATCAATGATAAACAACAATTAACCTCTTGTCCGCCAGCGTATCCTTAAGAATAAAAAACAAAAAAAACAAAAAAATTAAAAAATCATTATAATAATGAATGACTGGATATTCTTGGGAAACTATTTAAAGTAGATTTTAATAAAATTACTATATTTTTAAATATATAAACTCATTATCTGTGGGCCTAGTCTGTATCTTACAAAACGTCCATGCCCCCAGCGCAGGCACGAAACACAACCGTATTAATCGTTCCCTTACGGTGTTAAAAAAATCCTCACGCACCGGTGCAGTACACTCGGTAAATATTTATACTATTTATTTTTTGTTTGACAAGCCCCCAAAGGGCACACAAACTCCAACGGCTCGGAGGGCTTTGAAGCAGAGAATGGACGGTTATCTCGAGAGTATTTCCTCCTGGGGTAAAAATAATCTCGTCGAATTTAATGTTTCAAAGACCCAATCCTGTCTGATTACGTCTAAAAGGGATCTAAATGATAATCTAGTCTCCTTCAACGGAAGCAATCTTCCGAACAGGCCTTCCATTGATATGCTTGGTGTAACTATAAGTGACCAGCTCAGGTATGGGGGCTCCATCGAAGCCAGAGTAAAGCTGGCCTCTCAGAAGCTGGGCGTACTGTACAGGGCCCGCAGATACTTTAATAGCACACAACTGCTGACCCTGTACAAATCGCAAGTGCGCCCTAATGTCGAATTTGGCAGCCATCTCTGGTCCGGAGCCCCTAAATACCTGAAAAAAACCCTTGACTCTGTGCAGAAACGGGCGGTCCGTTTGATAGATTCCCCAATCTTAACAAATGGACTGCAATCTTTAGAGCACAGGCGTCAGGTAGGTATGCTGTCCTTGTTCTATCGGTATTACAATGGAAGATGCTCTGAGGAACTAGCGACATTGATCTCTTCGGCACCGGTGCGTAGTCGGGATACACGCCAAACGCGCGCCCAACATTTGTACACGGTTGACATTTGACTCACATGAGAACGGGTCGCTTCTACTATTCGTTCTTAAGTTCAACAGCTCGGCTGTAGAATGAACTGCCGGCCTCTGTGTTTCCTCCCTCCTACAACATGGGACTCTTCAAGACCCATGTTCACTCCTTCCTCTCCACAAAAAGACCCTCCACACAGCATCCCCAAAGATGACATAGGCCCTGAGGGGAATTGTTTTCTTCGGGGCCTCCTGTGTGGAGTAAATATAAAAAATAAAAAAATAAAATAAAAATACATTGTAATATTCTATCCGATACATAAATGTATTGCGGAGGAATATCTAAAATATGAATGTTGTGTTTAGTATATTTTAGTAATTAGAGAAAATGTCCACTCAGTTGACAGCACAGGCAAGGAAAGGTTAAACCACAAACTTATTTGGTTTGTTAACACGAAAGATATAGAGTAGACCCCCTGGTAAGATGTTACAATTTACAAAAACATCAGTTAACGCACGATGAAAATTTAGCAGCAGCGATCAAGAAGTCCAGGGTGGAGGGTATTTCAGTTGTGCAAAATTTTAAGCACGATAGTCGTTATAATTAATATTGGATTACGAGATACATATTGTTTCATGTATTGTTTCATAGTGCTTTCACACAAACGAAGTATTGAATTCCGTAAGTCTAAATTTAAACTTTAGGGTTCACAGTATACACCCGCGCTGTGCAAGCGGGTTCCCTACAGAGCATCGGACCATCCCATATTATATTATGTTATGTAGAGCTACATTTAAAATGTAGGTCTACAACGGTACATATGGCGTAAAGAATAATGTAAGAAATTAATGTAATGTACGCGTATATTGATCCAAAAGTTTGGCCGTGTTTCATGGTCATTACGAATTTCAAATGGGTTACAATGATTAATTTTTGCGTTATTACGCCGTGTCGTGCTCTTCCTTCTTTACCAATCTTTTCAGACAGCGTTACAGTGTACATCGTCTGGGCAAATGTTGTACACGGCATAGTAACCCAAAAATTTACCATGATAATGCCATATTAATGGGTCAGTGATATGCAATGTCAGACAAGTTTAAGAGAGACTGCTAAATAGGCTAGAACCAAAAGGTATTAAGTCAGTGGCGACATTGGTTTTCATTAAAATTTACTTGGAAGGCATTTTTAGTGTGTATTACCCATATTGAGTTGGGTCTCCAGTAACCAAATTTTTTCAAAACATCGGATACAAACGAAAATATTGGGTCAGGTCCACAACTTTTTGTGTTTTCATCGTCCAAGGTAAACAAAAGCATTGTGGTCCTGCCCCAATGTTTCATGTTTGCACAAACATTTGTAGTAATATTGTCGCTCGAGACCCGCCTTTAGTAATTCTGTGAACAGTCCTCGCGTCGAAAAGATATGTTTCCAATTTTATTTAAGAAATCAAAACCAAAATTTAAACCTCTGAAATCATAAGATTTGTAATTAGGTACTTAAATACCTATAATAAATTTCAAATAATAAATTGCATAATTTGTTCAAAGAAACGTCACTATCTCAATGCCATTTCTTTTTCAAACTTTCAGGCAGGTAGTTACCACAATATTGAAAAAATTCTAAAAAGAAAGACTAAGGACGGGTTGTTTCGGAGAATCTGAACAATTCATCAAATTTCAACGTTAATTTACGGGTTCTGTGAAAGTCCTATTCAAATTCTGTTATTATATCATTACAGGCTAGTTGCTTGACAGAACTGAAATAAAAAACAGAACTTAAAAATATATTTCACAGAACTTGAAAATTAACTTTGAAATTTGAAGAATTGTTCAAGTTCTCCGAAACAACCCGTCCTAAATATACATGGACTTCAAATTTGAAAAAAGGATTTTACTGAACTATTAAAACAGAATTTAAAAGAAAATTACACAGACAAAATGCAAAACAGTTGAGTTAAAACAGGACTTCGCTATGCTCATTCAATTATTATATATTGCAATGATTCAATACAACGATACCTTAAAATCAGCATTAAGAGAATCTTGCTTGTGTAGTGGTGTATACAGGATGGATCAAAATATAAATATTGTTTATTTTGTGAAAATTATGAACGTTGTCCATCTGTCCATCAATTTCAATAATATTTATTTTTAGGTAATGAATTTCCCTCTTGGAAAATATTTATTTTGTGAGACCATTCTCTGCACAGATCGTACAGAAATCCACAGACCTAAAAAGCCATTCTTTGTAAATAAAATAATAATAGTTTGTTATACACCAATTTGAACACAAATCTGTTTAAAAGTTAGTCATACAAGATGGCTGCCAGGCAATCCCTTCAGCCTAGTTTTGACTTCAATGCCATTCATACAAAATTGCACTAATGCTCTGTCGAGAGCTATTTAGGTGCATGCGAAAATTCCAGTTGATTTGGCAACAACCATGTATCTGTGCTGGTGTAGAAGCTGTAGGTGTTCATAAATTTCTTTATTTTCCGATTCGAAGAATGTAAGATGACGGACCCAAAACTTGGCAGGGCTCCAATAAAAACCTTCTAACAGGCTTCTGTATTACAATTTTTTTTCCGTGAATCTGACTTAATTTGTAATTTCTATCCACGAGCTATGATAATCCAATATATTTATTTATCAATCTCTGGGAAATCAAGAGTTGAATTATATTTTACATTATACCAAAAATACAACCAATTTTAGATTTCCTCATTGTGCCAGTGAGGTATATAGATAGAGTCAACATTGGCGTACGAAGTATAGGCCACTTACATCAGTTCATTGTTGCAAGCGCTCGCCGGCGATAACTTCGAAATGCCAACAAGCACGCTGAGATATTGTACAAGTCAAACCGGAAAAGATAATGAAAGCAATAGTATAACTGTTCATCGGTAAATAGGGTTTTACCATAATCAGTAGTTGTGTAAATTGAGAGTTCGTTCACGGTGGGGAGGTTTCGGGCGACATCGGCAGCCGTCACACCCCCTTCTTACTTCCCGCACGGGAACAACATTTTACACTGATTTTTTAAGGAAGATAGACTATCTATATACCTAAATGTTTTAAATGAACAGAATTATATAAAACAAAACCATATTTCTAATAAATAGTTTAAAACAATGTCGTTATCCACGCCTGTCTGTTTGTGTGCTTAGTTTTCTAAACTACGCAACGAATTTTGATAGGGTTTTTACTATCATTTAGAGAATTTCTTCCGGAAGGTTTATATATATATATATATTTATATAATACAAGCATATTGTATTTATAGAAAGTAGAGAAAAGTCGTAATATAATAAGAAGACGGAATGTGTGTACATAAAATAATGATATAAACAAAAACAGAAAAATTACTTGTGACATATCAGAAAAACCTTCTTTTATAGACACTTTATATTTATTCAACTTGCGATTATATAAAACAACAATAACAAAAACTTTTGATAATAATTATTCAGAAAAACTATTAGTCATAAAACAAATTCAATTCATTAAAGAATTATACATATAAACGAACAGAAACAAAAACATACTATTATCGACTTTAATACATAATTTGAATACCTACAATAACAACACGACAAAATACACTATTCCACTGCAACACACATAAGCACAATTACATTGCGAACTCCCCAATACAACAGTTTCACACTATGGAAATCCAATACTTAGGTGATGTCGATATATTTAATATTAACTTTGCGAATTTTGTGGATCTTGTAAAAGACTTATTTCAACACTATTCCTAAATGGAAGTTGTATTTTTGTAAACCAGTTAAATTGCTGTATTTTTAATTTATATTCTTGTTCTTTTCAATTTTGTTTCTTGCATATATTATATTTTAATGTAATTTTATTTTTATTATTTCTTTCTCATGTTTCAAAATTGTCTCTCATCAAAATTGTACCACCTACATGTAAAAGCCCTCTGGGCGTTAAATAAATAAATATATATTTTCTCGCAATTGAAAATGTCCATTTTTGATATAATGTCATGTCTGTTCAAGTAAGAGTTTTGTTTTATAGTTGGTTTTGCATTGATCTACTTTGAACAGGAAAGAAGAGCAAGTGGAACGCGCAGGTTCATTAAATTGAATCTTATTTAGCAACTCCGGACATTGAATATTATTGTTAACTAATTTATACAAGAATAATGCATTTGTGTGATGCCTTTGTTCTATATGAAAGCAGATTTTGTAAAAGATCGCTTGTGTTTTTGTCAAATCTCCAAATGTGGTCAGCGAGTGAATCTGGGAGTGAATTTGACTATGCTAGTTATTAATTGATGTCATTAAAACAACATATTATTTTCTTTAATAAAAATAAAGTGTTTATTATGACATTTGTTTTATTTGATATTTTGCTGACCTAATTAGTTTTTTGACCTAATTACCTTGGCCTTGCATATAATTATTTTTAATATAATAATGTGGTGTACCGATAAAAGTGTGTTGCAGCTGATTTTTTAAATTTTTATTTTAGTTTATTTAGGAAACATACAGTTTTACAAAAAAAAAATAATTGAACATAAAATATAGAACATGATTTAAACCATCTAAGTTCCATTTATAATATTTATAAAAGCTAGAAATTAATTAAAAGTAATAAAGTACATAGTGTGTGTGAAAAATGATTAAAAAGAGAATACTAAACAATACAGAAGTAAGATTTTTAACTTAGGTACATAGTAAGGTTAATTTGATTTTAAACGATTTAAGGGTACAGTGGAAAATGTCAATATCGCTTAAGGCATTATAAGATTTGCAGATACGCCCGAGCAAGGAGTTTTGTGCGTATTTCGATTTGAAATCTTGTATATAAAATAAGGTATTTGATCTGGTATTGTGTTCAGGACAATGAAATGCAATCCTTTCTAACAGGGCTGGGGAGTCAATAAGGCAGTTCACAATTTTGTACAGAAACAGTACGTCAAAAATTTTATCTTCGTTTGTAGAGAGTAATAGGATTACATTGATGATTTTCAAAACGATATGACAGGTGTTTCAGGAATTTTGTTTGAATATTTTCAATTCGGTTAATATAAGTTTGGTATTGTGGATTCCAAATGACAGATGCAAATTCGAGATGAGATCTTACGTATGCCATATAAAGTAGTTCAAGTGTAAAAGGTTTATTGAATGGTTTTGTGATTCGTAGAATGAAGCCCATTTGTTTGTAGGCTTTTTCTAAAATGTTTTCAATATGATCTTTAAAAAGTAATTTAGGGTCAAGTAATACTCCAAGGTCTCTGATTTTTTCTACTCGTTGGAGAGGGACATGGATTAGATGATAAGTATGGATGATTGGGTGACATTTACGTGAAAATATTATTTAATTACATTTATCTATGTTTAGGAATACTTGGTTTTCTTTGCAATATTCATTAATTCCATTAATATCTTCTTGCAATTTATTGCAATCATCTGTTGAGCTTATGCATTTGTATATTTTCATATCGTCAGCGTAAAGAATGAAATCAGAATATCTGAATAGCTGATGTGAGATCAATTTTAACTTACTTTGTCAGGTGAAATTGAACCATCTATTTAAAAAACAAAGATTCCTTCTTGAGCAAATAATAAATTCCACTGGCTGTCTGCGACTGAGGAGTTGAAAGATCTTCTAGAAGTTGGCGTCATCAGATTTTTGTTTCAAATCATTATAGATAACAATTCTAGGATATTTATGGTTCGGTATCTGGAGGGCAAATACAGGAATATTATCATGATCAAACTGAACAGTGCTAAAAAAGGATATGTAGTGACGAAACAGAACAGAGAAGAAAGAAACCTAACCTAACATATGTATACACATAAAGGGTGTATCAGCATGTACCTAAAAGACTTTAGCCACTAACGCTTGTAACATTACGCATCAAGTGATACACACTCCGTCTCCTTCCAGCAGTACCGTACAGACAAGACAGAGCGCACATCACATGATCCATTGCAACATGCGGCAGTGTGATCAGTGAAGATGTCTGATATGAGGATTGATTTGCAGGCCTTTGTGTTTCCTCCCTCCTACAACATGGTTTTCTTCAAGATCCAGGTTCACAGATTCCTCTCTTCTAAAAGACTCTCGACACAGCATCCTCAAAGGTGACAGACCCCGACGGAATATGTTTTCCTCAGGGCCTCCTTCGCCATACCCTTATGTTAACCGGATTGTTGACATGGCCCGACTCAAGTATCTGATTCACTTGATCGTGCCATGTCTTCCTCGGGCATCCCAGACTTCTTCTGCCATTCACATTTGCATCATATATTCTTCTTTTCCAAGCACAGCCTTTCCTTATCTTCTCATTACGCTTACACTCAGCCTTGCATTTTTTGCAGATGTCCACATTTTTTACACGGTCATATCACACATTCACCTCAGGGTTCTCACTTCTTTAGCATTCATTCTATTTTCATCCTTCCTCTGCCAGTTCCATGTCTCACTGCCATACATCAGGGTAGGTACCAACACCCATCGTGGACTGCTAGCTTACTTACTTTTGACAATTTTTTGTTAGCGCCAACGGCGTCCAGTCCTCCATTAATGGAGCTACCTGCATCTACCCTTCTAATATCTCTATCAGCCTTCCCATTTCTCATAAAAATACTTCCCAAATACACAAACTCATCCACCTGCTCCAAGTATTCATCATTCACAACTATATTGTATTCTGTGACAATAATAACAGTAAAAATCCAATAAAACTATTAAAAAATTGCTAGACTGACTTTATTTTTAAATGCTCGAACGGAATGACATGTTCCAAATAAAAATCATCATAATCAACATAACTTAGGACATCAGATTCTTCACCGAACCGAAGAATGGTTTGTTAATTTACTTGTTGGCATCGACTTTAATGGCTTTTCCATTCTCCCAGCTGGTAAATCTGATGCTGCTGACATCTCTCTTCTCAGCGGCCAACCTCTCCACTGGCTTCAGCGACCTCCGCAGGACCTTAGCTGCGATGGTCGAGTAGTTGATGTAGGTAAGACCGAGCGTTCTCCAGGCGGACATTGTGAGGTTATGTTGTGTTGTGAGGGGCGGGAATAAATATGTTCGCTGGAATGAGGAGAAAACACATGCTGGGTTATATCGTGCATCATTGTTAGCGGTACAACACTGTTAATTATGGAAGGGAACTGCAAATCAGTATACTATATCTTGGGCTTGGCTCTCAGTTAAATTCTGTGAGTAAAAATGATGTACAATAATTTATTATGTTGGACATTCCAGTAAAAAAGGGATTCAAAATATGTTGGAGAAACAAAGGGGAACAAAGATCTATAATAAAAACAACAAAGTCTATAAGCCACTACGAAATAATGCAAAAAAAACCTGGGTCATAAACCGGGCTCAAGGCCGGCTTTACCACACCAGCGTCGAACTTGCATGTAAGAATCTAATTAGTAAGACGGTGTGGAATTACCAATGGTATATTCCCTCACTAACATCATACAACTCTCTCCACTAAAGCCCGGTATATCAATTGCTTTTAAGCTCGGCTTGGTTGGAATGTAAGCTCAGCACAGATATCACCAATATTACACATTTTGATTTTTTTTTTTTTTTTTTAAAAGAAAGACAAACATTCCCGGGTTACGAATAACCCAACAATGTTTGAAAATCTCCTACTACCACCACAGAAAGCCGAAAATGTTGCTTGTGTTGTAATGGAGGACTTAGCCAGCCGAGGAATCGAACACGCGACTTTATTTACAATTTGAATAGAGTAATTTGTTTCTTTTTTCTTTGCTTAACCAAACTACTATCGTTTATCGTTCGTCTATAGTTTATTTTTACGACTGATTTTTGATACACTTCAATCAGAATGTTGCTTGCTAATTGTAAATAGTATTAGTTTTACCGGAGTCAGCGCACTATTCATTAATTATTAAGAACTACCCGCTGAAAACAAATGTTTTCTTGGATGTTTTGTGTTTTCATCTGGGGGGGCGGGTGTACCCCGTCCCTGTAATCCGGTGGTTCGGATTACAGAGACAATACTGTATATTTTTTTGGCGCATTCAGTTAAACACCACAAGCCGCATCGATTGGTGCTTTCAAATTTAGAAATTGATCAATAGTACTGGGTTAAAGTCAATACCGTGAATGAACCATCCCCAGTTCATAAGATAGTATTTTGTCTCTCCTGAAAATTTTTATAAATGGTTCTTCTGCGATATTGGACTTACTGACGATATTATGTATACACAAATCTTGAATAATGTTATTGTGATTATTTTTTAGGTTATTATGTCGTGCTACGCTTCCTCCTTCTATCAACATTTCGGACACCGCTACAGTGTCCATCATCTGTCCTGATTCCTGATGATGCTAGAATGCTCTTATGATTGAAACCGTAACACTGAAATATTGATTAAAGAGGGAAGAATTGCAGCACGGCATATAATACTTTTCATATCTTGATCCAGGTTCGTTCATTATTATTGACACAGAGTTTGGACGTAAAACTTCTAAGTCCAACATCTCAGTTTGATATATTTTGAGTTACGGCAGTGTAGTAATGAGAATGCAATATATGTATAAAAAGATTTGAGGTTATAAGTTCACAAGGTTCAAACCAAACACTACGTTCATATGTTTTTTAATGTTATTTGTATAGCAGAAAAGTGAACAGATGTTTTGTTGTGGGTTATTGAATTTTGTCATTTATGTAACTGTATTTTAAAAGGTGTTTTAAATGCTTCTTATAGACAATTTGCCACTAAATCAACACATAATAATATTGCCAAACAATTCAACTTCTCAACCATAAAGCAGAAAGTCAGATTTTGGATCAACAGCAAACGTTACGGGTAATGTTTCCTTACCTTAACCTTACCGTCACAGTTAGAAATATGAATTAAACAGTGTTAGAAAGAGGAAACATCAAGCTTTATATTCAAATCTAGAAGTTAACCACCGAGTAATTAAAATGTACACCTTTATAAAACCAAAGGTTCTGACTACAATTTGAGAAAAAATTATGAATTTTTGTGAATTATTTTTATACGAAACAACAAAAAGTTAGGTGGCGGTAATTTTTCTAATACATTTTTTGTTTTTTTAAGTAGTTTACTGATTAGATGAAAAATTTCAAAACTTTTTATGTTTGATTTCAACCGTTTAGTATTAAAAAAATATGTATTTCACCTCCTTTCAAGAACAGTTTCTAGTTTTCGGATACATTCAGAAATATACCATTTATTTTTATTGTATTGAGAAGCGGAAATACACAAATTCTCCGACTTTCTGACGGCATCTCCAAATAGTATAAAATAAAGTCGCTATCTGCGTCTGTCTGTTTGTGCCCTTAGTTCTTCTAAACTGGGCAAATGATTTTGATAGAATTTTCACTACCATTTAGGGAATTTCTTCCGGAAGGTTTATATACATAAAACACGCATATTAATATTTGTAATCAAGTCGTAAAAAAATTATTTTTGTACGCTTACATTGCTAACGCTGGCTGAACCTTAAGAGATCCATCAAAATTATTTATTTTTTGATGTTCTCCATAAAACGGTTATACACCAATATATCGTGGAGAAGATTACAAATTAAAAAGTTTAGAGGCAGTTTTACTATTTTGTAACATGTGTTATAAGATAGTTACTGAATTGTCTGTAGGTGACATTGAAAATGTCGATGGCTAATGCAGAATCGTTAAGCAGTTGAGTCGCTCTGTTTATTGGCGCGTTCTGATAAAAGTTAACCCCTTTCAACATAGGAGGATTGTGTATTGTACAGGAGATTAACTTAAAAAAAGTGTTTGCCTAAAAATATTTTTCTGCGGGCTTCTAATGTATTGAAATCGAGCATTCCTGTTAAGAATAATGTTTTACAGAATTGTATATCTTGAAAACGCCTTCTGAAAAATCCACATAGTATATATCTATCTCTTAAGGATAATCCCTAGCAACGCCAGGTACACGTCAGTTAGTCTTCAATAAACATAACGGTAACTTTGCCAGAGGTAGCTGAAGGATATATACAGATACATTGGTTTTCAATGTTAAAAATCTCCCGTTTTAAAAGATGTTTTGCGGCAAAGTTGGATTATGTTAGCTAACAACCTAATAACCAATTCTGTGCATGAGATCATGAGATTCCTGAGATACCTCTAAATGAGGGAGCATGGTTACTACCCGTGGATCTAACCTACTGAATTTCTCTTGGGCATGCTCGGTATGAACCATCTACGGGTCAGAAGTGATGTGCATATTGTATCACACTTCTTCCAACTGATTATGCTATGAAATCTTCAACTGTCTCAAAAATAATACATTATTGATGGGACCTATAAAATTTAAAACGGAAAACATTTTTAAAAGCAGAAACTATACGAGTTATATATCCAGCAATATCATTTTTAACAATTAATTAATCCCTCACTAAGAATGAAAAATATCTATTTTTGGGCACTTATTTTAATAACTTATTTATCGCAAGAAATAGAATAATTAAAAACAGGCAAACATAGATAACACATACAAGGGTTATGGCATCAATTGCGACAGTATGCAATTGCAGATAAACGAATCGAAATGAACTGTTACGTGAAACCTAAACGAAAATAAATTAATTCATTGAGAGTTGGTTCGATCATTTTATTGTGTAAAGTCTACAATCCGTTCGAGATTATTTATTGTATTGGTTTAAAATTTAAGTCGCGCTCACCTAAAACCGGAATTATATTCATTCGTTTTATTATTATTCGTTGATTATAATATCGTGTTTCAAAGTCCAAACGAACATCGAAGGTTCGCCCACGAAATTTTGTAATTGGTTTAATTTCACGTAAACGAACTGTAAATATCGTTAATAAGTGTTTAGTTCTGCACAAAATGTCTCAGGTAACGATTAATTGTGTGTTTTAATATGTAATTTGTTAATAAATGGCGAAAAACTAACCTGAACGAGCGCTCGTGACAGCCAGACAGATTGAGGTTATGTGATTGAAAAAAGATGGAGAATTTGTGACATAACAAGTTATTGCTGGTTTAGTAGATTCCTTTTTTTTCTATCCAGTAAACTTCTGATTTTTAGAGATAATGGTAGTCGGGTACCTATTTATTACCTACCTACAGTTATATGCTTCCGATAATAAAATACCTCTAGTGCCTCGACAGGCTAATATTATCGTGCCATCAAATATTATCGCTTGACATTTAATTTGAAACAGATTCGCTGTTTTTGAACTATTTCAAAATAAAATACTGGTTTTGAAAGCAGATTTTAGCACTCATTACAAATAAAGTAAATCTTTTAGATTTCAGTACTAATTACAAATCGACATCTGTAATTCAAAATATTAAGTCGCATATCGACTCAGTAGTCGCTTATCGGTTATCGTGGAACCTGTAATTACTACTTAACATTAAACTAAAAACATGTTTACTTAGAAAAGCTATTATAAAAGTTATTGCCACTTAAATTTTTTTCGTTTTATATAAAAATTGCAATACTTGACAAATATTTTTTTTAAAACTATAAACTTCTAAATGAAAATACAAAGCATAGTTTTCTCTATTTGTAACGATTTTCAAAACATATATCTCACCGTTATACAAAATGAAATGAGACTTTAGAGAGAGGACTTGAGTCCGTGTCAGGCCGGGAGAGAAAATGAATTCTTGTAAAACTGAAAACCGAATAGGCCCCGAGGGAGATAGTTTCCCTCAATAACCTAATTAATATACCTACTAAGGAGCTAACTATTATGAAGGGGTAGTAGGCAGAGAGGATGAACTGCCAATCAACTTGTTCTTGACACACACTCCTTGCTTCATCAACAGTCTACAGTCTACATATCCTTATGGTATCTTGACCCTTGAAATGGCGTGAGGCGTGACTCAAGTATTTGATTAATTTGATCGTGTCTTCCTCGCGTGTCTCAGACTTCTATTACCATTCACATTGGCGTCGTATTTTCTTCTTACACTCCTTGGTTAGTTCATTCACTCTACATGCCCGAACCATCTAAGCGTCTCTTGTGAATAATCACATTTCTCACACGTACATATATTACACGTACGCGTCAGGGATCTCATTTCTAAAGTATTCAGTCATTTTTTTCTATCGTCAGCCGCCTTCAGATTCTCTCGTGTCTAAGATGAACAAATTATGATGAATGTAAGTAAGTCTAAAGTCACGGTGTTTGAAAGAGAGAGTACGTAAACAGTGCTGATAGGGATATTGCATGAAGGGTGTTTGGTTTTGAAATGATCATATATTATGCTTAGTTCTTACTGGCATCTGATTTATCCAGTTCCTACCTTCAACCATCACCTTGGTGGAAAAGGATTTGAAATTTAGAACAATCGCACAGTGAAATTCGAGTGCGTTTGTTTGAAAAAAAAAAACAAAAGAAGAATTGAAGTAATGGAAGCAATTGTTTGTGGTTATCGTGTACATAATCTTTGAAAATAAGGAAGTATTGAAAGTGCTTAATATCGTTCAAGTAAATAAAAGTATTCATTAGTTTTGTTGTGGCGACAATTACCTCAAGGTATCGCGGTGGAACTCTAATAAATTATATTGTTTTGTGTGCTGCTTCGTGGTAAGTGATTGGTGTCCCTTTTTCTTTCTTTCCATACCTTGTTCTTCCTCACACATACTTCATTAACCGATTAATCAACATCCTCTTTCGCAGTCCATAATTCATGTTATATGAAGCTGTAAGCTGTAATTTGGAAGCAGTTTCGGATGCAACAAAGGGTTAATGCAGGAAACTACATTAATGGAGGATTGAACGCAGTTGGCAAAGAAGTGAAGTAGCAGTCCACAATTGAGTGCTGATACCAATTCTGATGTACTGCAGTGATGCTTGTTGGATATATTAGTGTGCATAAGTATAATTACATAATATTCAACTGTTTCAGCCGATCTTATACTCATTCTGGCGGAGTTCTTGTTCCTGGCGCGTGAGGATTGCGCTGCACTTGAAGAACATAGACTAT
Organism: Hesperophylax consimilis; assembly: GCF_061612785.1. Taxonomy (NCBI): domain Eukaryota; kingdom Metazoa; phylum Arthropoda; class Insecta; order Trichoptera; family Limnephilidae; genus Hesperophylax; species Hesperophylax consimilis. Next base: position 20,689,396 of record NC_142854.1, on the reverse strand, counting down.
GAACTGAGGACAGTGGACATTGTGAAGAAGAGACAACAGTTGGACGAGGAATACAAGAAGATTAACCCGGTGCAGAAGGTTCCTGCTCTCACTATCGGTAGGATTAATATGATGGTTCCACGACAAACAGAGACTAAACAGAATATTGATAATACAGAACATCGACTAAATAGAACATTGCTAAAACATGACATCGATTAAACAGAACATTAAAAAACATAACATATAGAACATTGACCAAACAGCACATTGATAAAACAGAACATTGATAAAACAGAACAGTGATAAAACCTTGTTTTCTTATATCTTTGGAGAAAACAGGCCATCAACAAAACGGAAAATTGAGAAAACAGAACACAGACAAAACAGAAGAGTGGAAAAACAGAACAGTGAGAAAACCTTGTATTCTAGTATCTTTGTAGAAAACAGACCATTAACAAACCAGAACATTGATATAATAGAACATTGACAAAATACAACATTAACAAAACATGACTTTGACAAAACAAAACATTGACATAACAGATAATTGAAAAAAAAGAACATTGATAAAACATAACATAAAGAAGATTGATAAAATAGAACATTGACAAAACAAAGCAGTGACAAAACAGAACATTGAAGAAAGTTTCGAAAATGAACAAAAAACATCTTTCGTATCCTAGCTTAATTGCATAATTTTTATAGCGCCGTTTTCGTGCAAAATCATCCCAAGGACAAATATTTCTTCGTAAACTCTCTCATATAAACAACCTGACTTCAGCTAACATAACCTAATAATGAGATTCAGTGGCGTAGCTAGGTAACCAAGGGCCCTGGGGCAAATTAAAAAATGGGGCGCCACTGCTATGTAAACTTATTAGGTTTTATCAAATAAAAATATGAAATATACAAACACTTTAAAAATTCTAAGCTACTTAAGCTCTTTTTTGTGCACTGCAGACTGCAGGGCAGGTAATAAAAATATTAAACAGTAACAACATAAATTACAATTAATACTTGGTGTAGGTTCGGCTAATAAAACGAAATAGAGAAGATTCAAGGGTTTATTATATAAAGGTCGGGCCTACCAACTGACTAAATAACAATTATATTTACAATTTTTTCCTAGCTTTAGTTTTCGCAAAAGTATCAATGACTTCGTTTAAATCCAGGATTGATGCGGTTTTGTTTTCAATTGCTGTTAGCGATAAATGTCGGAGTCGAGTTTGGCCCATCTTATTTCTTAAATAATTTTTTGCTATTTTTAATTTGCTAAATGACCTTTCAGCTGCTGCAGAATAGGGCAGGAATTGTAAAGAATAATAACATTGCTGTAAATACTTCCGTTAGGTCGCATTCTAGCACTCCATATTTGCTCATTATTTCCTTACATAATTGGTGAACAGCCCATGCTTGAGTTAGTTGAGGTAAAACTAGATGGTAAATATTAATAAATTGAAGTGAAAAACTAGGGCCTATTATATCTGAATATGAATTCGTCACACTTTTGTAATAAAGTTGCTTCATCAACATGTAATAAAAATGTTGGTGTTAGAAAATCGAATATATGACAGACTGCACTCATACCAATAAAACGTGTATCTAATTGAGATATTACTGTGTGTAGTACATTATTGAAAATCTCAATTTTAAATATTTTTTCTCGGCTTGGAAATCAGTGATCAGCAGCTAATTCATCAAAATGTTTTTTAACTTTTCTTTGCCTTTTTTCTTGAAAATGGGTATCAATGCCATATTTTCTTGCAGTTTCACTGGCTTTGCACTTGAATAATTCGAAATCATTTCTACAAATTTGCAACTTTGCTTTGGTCTCTGCTAAAACTTTACTCGCCTCGCCCAAATTGATGTCGCATTTTTGTAAAGTTTTGGATGCATAATTGATGTCGTTCAATACACTGTGCATGAATTCCCAAAGCAACACGAACTCGAAATTTAGCATTTTTGTTTTAATACTCTCTGCTTCACTACGCTCATCTTTATTAGGACTCTTTAGAACCATTTCTGATAATGCTTTGATAATATCAAAATAACGAAGTTTTATAGCAGATATCGTATTGACCCTACTGGACCATCTAGTCGGATTTTTTTTTTTTAGAGTGGTGTCCGATTCGCCGGTGAATTTTGACAGTAGATTGATGCTGTTTCCTGAATTTAGCTGAATTTAGGGGAATTCCCTAGGCATAACTTTTGAATTTCTCTCAACCGATTTGTCATGATTAAAGTGGGGTTGCAAGTTGCAACCTGTCATATTTATTTTGAAAATGGGAGAAATTTCCAAAAGTTCAGTTCGATCGAGATTTCTGATAAGGATTCGAGGGCCCCCTGAGCTTGAGGGCCCCGGGGCACTGCCCCGCGTGGCCCCTAGGTAGCTACGCCGCTGATGAGATTTATACTTTTAAAGTGGTATGTTTTGCTGGTGTTTTGTTTTATGTTTCCATCATAATCTTATATACTCCAAGAATTTAAAAAAATTAAATCCCTTTGACACAGTTGAAGTCAGATTTATAGCTAGATTTATATATAGAGTGCTCGCGTCAAATACTAGAATATGAGTTGATTGATTCGAGTTGGCAATTTCTCGCACTCATTGAAAACAATCATACCTCTGAATTTTAATACGGAGACATATAAACTGATTATAGTGCTATATAGCCAATGAATTCACCTATTTATCCTAAATTTTTAGAATTTATAAAAAAATCTTAAATGCACGATTTCTGCTAGTCAAAAATGGCATTTTATGGCGTGCGATCACTCAAGACGTTTTACAAACTCGGCATAGTGTGACGAAAATCACTCAAGTGGTTAAGGGTGTGAAAAGGCGATGAGGTTGGCTTTCCGAAATCTCATATAGACAGTGGTAACCTTCCTCTTGTTTTGAAGATTAAGTGTCCAAATTTCATCAATGTCGGAATAAAACTGTAGATTTGTATAGCAATCAAATTCACGCCGACCACCCGTCCTTCAGACACTAGTCTTTGCATACTCGTAAAAAAATAAAATAGATTAGCTGACGTCCCCGGCGTTGTCCGGGCTTTACACAGAGTTTTTCGAAATCAGATGTAGACAGTGACGTACCTACCTCACGTCAAGTGTGCAAAATTTCATCACTCTCAGAGTAAAACCGTAGGTAATGTGAAGAAAAGAGGTATTGTTTACTACGATAAGCTGGGTATATTAAGGCGATGCCATACGTAGTAATGCAAAATCATGTGTTTTTGGTTTGAAAATTTGGTCGCCTAGAACTATTTCAGATGCTTTAATTAAATACTGCGAGTAGAATACATCTTGGCCTTTGAAATAATCGAGTATTTTTTAGATAAGTCTTTTTATAAGCCCAGAAAAAAATAATGTATAAGGTCTATGAAAACTGCTTTAAAGTTCAAAATCTCCTACTTACGAATCCAACTTCGGTTATGATTTTATTTATTTATTTATTTATTTATTTATTTATTTTTCATGTTCTCCGTAAAACGGTTATTCACCAATACATTATGGAGAAGATTACAAATTGGACAAAAAGTATAGCAAAACACATAAAAAGGTCAGTTTCACTACTTTGTGACATACGTCAAAAGATAATTGTTAAACTGCCTGTATATTACTGTACTGTACCGTACCGTACTGTACCGTATATTACCGTATACTGTACCGTATATTACTGAGCTATGCATTCCGGAAAATACTGGTCTAAGGCAGTCAACTCTTAGATCAGCGACATCATCTGCAATTGGAAGGTTGAAAGAGCCTAAGCGAAATCCGAACACTAAGTTTGGTGATCGTGCATTCGGAGTATCCGGCCCCAAGGCTTGGAATAAACTTCCTATGGAATTGAGATGTATAACCAGCCCAACAGAATTTAGATCCAAACTAAAAACTCACTTTTTCAGACACTCATTTCCATAAATCCGTCATTCTATCCAAATATTTCTTTTTTTTCATTTTTTTATACCGTAATTGTTACATTATCTAGCGATTCCGTTCATTCAATTTTGCTATTGACTTGCCTACCAGTGGACAATGGACAATATCAGCGGGAACATAACAAGTTAATCGGTTTAATTGTTGGCAGATGAATCATCTAAATGCGTTTAAGATTGGCGATTGATTGATTTTATTCATTAATTTAATTCATTTAACATATAATATATCCAGCTAACAATAAATCCACCCTAATATAATAGAACTTCCTTCTTCTTCTGGCGTTAGTAAGATTAAATTGTTAATTTTAATTTTAGTTGTAAGTTGCCAAATATGTAAATACTCGTGTATATGTCGTTAAGATAGTAGTTATAGGCCTTAGTCGTAAGTCACTAGATATAAGTCTTAGAGATAAGTCAGTAGTTCTAGTATTAAATATTTAAGAAATATATTTGTACAGCGCCCTTGAGGTGATTTCTCACGAAAACGGCGCTATATAAATTAGCCAAATATTATTATTATTATTATTAGGTTACGTTAAAAATGTCGATTGTCAATGCAGACTCGTTGAGCAGTTCAGTCGCTCTGTTGACTGGGGCGTTCTGATAGGCAGAAGTCCTCGCTTTTGGAGCATAAAAAAGGGTATGGGACCTTCCACGAGTATACTTGTCTGGGACATATAAGTTAATCTCTTTCAAAATAGGTGGATTATGTATAGTTCCAGAGATTATCTTAAAAAAATGTTTTCCTAAAAATATTTTTCGGCGGGCTTCTAATGTATTAAGATCGAGCATTCCTGCTAAGAATAAGGATGGATACAGGAAAGGGTAGTACATATATTCCCTCATATATAGGTAACGCATGAATCTCTTTTGTACTTTTTCTATTTCGAGAATATGGTTTTGCTCAGAAGGGGCCCAAATAATGGAGCTATATTCCAAGATACTGCGAACAAGTGCTTCATACGTTCTTCGGATTGCGATTCCGTTGGTAAATGATCTTGAATTACGAAGAACAAATCCAAGCATTTTGTTGGCACGGGAGACAATATCAGATATATGGGATTTGAAAGAGAGATTTGCTTCAAAAATTACGCCAAGGTCTCGAATCTCATTTTTACGTGTTAATTCATGTTTATTAATGTGGTAGGGGAACAGGAATGTATCTTTGGACCTTGTAAATGTAACGACACTGCATTTCTGAATACTGAAGGGTAAGTTGTTCAGTTCCGACCATTTGACAAGAGAATCAAGATCGTTCTGCAGAAGAATGGAATCGATGTAACTTTTGATTGCTTTGAAAAGTTTTATATCGTCAGCAAAAAGGAGATATTTTGAGTGGTTTATAGTGTTGCCAATGTCATTGATGAATAAGAGAAAGAGAAGGGGTCCTAGATTCGATCCCTGGGGAATCCCGGAGTTAGTTTTGTATTCGTGAGAGATATGGTGTCCGTAACTGACATACTGACGACGATTGCGTAAGTAGCTAGCCACAAAAGCGAGGAAATTCTGAGAGAATCCGATGTCACTTAATTTTTTTAATAAAATATCATGGTCGACTTTATCAAATGCTTTCTCGAAGTCTGTATAAATCACATCAACAGGTACAAAATTTTCAAATGAATTATTAATATAGGTAATGAGATTCATAAGATTCGTTGAAGGTGACAGTGTGGGACGAAATCCGTGCTGATTTTCGGTGAGTGCGTGTTTTGTTTGGTTATATATCTGTGAATAAATTATGGTTTCTAAAAGTTTTGCGGGTGCTGACAACACAGCTACAGGTCTGTAATTATCTATTTCTGATTTTTTTCCTTTTTTATGTATAGGCGTTACTTTCGTTAGTTTCCACATTTCCGGAAATATATTTTTGCGAAGTGATAGGTTAAAAATATGTTTTAGAGGTTGAACAAAATAACTTGCATATCTTTTGAGGATTATAGGTGGAATACAATCTGGGCCGACGGAGTATTTAGGTTTTAGCTTATGGAAAGCTGTAATAATATCGTCATCGTTAATTTCATGAATTTGTACAGGTAAAGAGTTAAATGACGATGAAGCTATAGAGGATATGTCAAGTTTGGGGATATTGTCGCTAAATACTGATTGAAAATAGTGTGCGAAACCTGCGGCGATCTCAGACGATCCATCATATTTATTGTCTTTGTAGTCCATGTGGTTAAGTTTGTCACAGCCGCGGCGTTTATCGTTAGTGTAAGACCAAAATCGAGTTGGGTCTGTTATTATACTGTTCTCGGCCTCACGTGTAAAGTCAGTGTAGGCCTGACCAATTAACCGTTTGATTGATTTTCGCAAAGTTTTAAAGTTAGCTAAGGCATGTTCGGATTTTGTTTTTTTCCAAAGATAGTGCATTTTAGTTTTTTCTCGTATGAGGTGAATGATTTCCCCACTAAACCATTTCGGATATTGTCTAACATCTTTGAGCATACGTGTAGATCTTTTCTTAAAACAAATGTTGAAAATATTATTGAGCTGTTCATAAAACATTTCGACAGCTAGATTTACGTCAAGGCAATCGTAATGATTCCAGTGATGTTGTTCTAAGGCATTCTTAAGTGTGTTATCTGAGCTTTCGTGGAAAATCCAACCCATGTTTATGTCTGGAGGCAATGTGTCTGTTTGTATATGTGATTGAGTTGTGTAATCGAATGTGAATGAAAGTGAAGGGTGATGAATATCCTCTCTGACTAATGGGGAGTTATGGCGGCAGATAACAGCATTTTTAGAATTTACATTACTTAATACTAGGTCTAACATGTGTGCATTTATGTTATAAACAGTGTTGAATTGTGTTAAATTATAAAAAGAACAAAAGTAATCGAAAACGTCAATTGGGTTTTTCCCTGAGGGAAAGTTAAAATCACCGAAAATAATAATATTTTTTGATTGTAACTTTACACTTTCACTTATAGTTTTGTCGTAAAATAATTGATACTGTTCAGATGTTGTATTTGGAGGAAAATATACAACACATATATAAATGATGACATTTCTATGCGATACTTTCACCCACAAGTCTTCACCTTGGGTTTCTATGCAGTCCATTCTTTCCGCGTGTGAGTGGCTGTCAGCTCGGAGGGCTAGGAGAGTCCCTCCTCCGCGACTGCCTCTATCCTTCCTGTAGACGTGGTATAGGTTTTCGAATAGCTCCGACGAAAAGGTGCTTGAAGTTAGCCAAGTTTCGGTAAGAGCAATCAGAAGTGGTTTCTGGCACATTACGTTTGTCATGAAGTCGATAATTTTATTATTCAGACTTCGAACGTTCTGGTATACTCCACTAATGTCTATCTTTTTCGGACGTCGTATCGACCGTCCTAGTTTGGGGTCGTGGTCTCCGAAATGACCATTCGTTGAAGGCCACGTTTTCAGGCCAGATCGTGGGGTCCAGGAAAAAGTGGAAGTAATTTTCCGGTATGCCTATTTTGAAGGCAGCATAACGTTCATGCCTCGTAACCAGTTTTTCGACAGTGTAAATTAAATCCGGCTTCTTCTTTTTTAAGAATGAAGATATATTTTCTTCTGTGGTATTCGGGTGAAACATGAATACATGTAGATGTAGGTTTTTGGGAATAGTGACCAAGCTGTCGTCGATAGACCCTGTCCCTTTACAGATTGGCCGAGATCGTCGTCTACCGTTGACGAGGGCATCGCTATACGATGTTATTGGCTGGGTTGGCAGCTTGGGCACAACAGGCTGTATTGTACTCTGTGGTTGTGGAGGAGAAGACGCCGCTGCAGCAGATGTGGAAGCGGAATGTAGATCTTCCTCCGGTTTTCCTTTTTTAGCAGTGGATCTTGTAGTCATTTTGCGGGTAGTGAGCGGCTGGACGCCGCTAACGGGAAGGTGAGTCTGGCCGGCTAGAGCGGCTAAGGTAATAGCAGGAGCGGGGGCGAGGCCGGGGGGCCCGGGCGGTGGAGGTGTCCCAGACGGCTGCTTAGTGATATCGCCGTACGCTGAGCGCACACACACATTTAAGTCTGGCGCCGGCGCTAGTACCTGGGGAGTACCTGCAGTTACGTTGTACGAGTACTTGCATGAAGGGCACACAATTTTAGCACTACCGTCACTTAAAATTGAACGAATCGTGGTCAGTTCGCTACCGAAACCCTCGATTTTGCCACTCAAAACATCGACCGTTTTAATCAAGGACTGAATGATATCACCAAACTCTTCCATTTTGTAAATAGACTAGAACGAACGATTAAAATGAATACTATCGAGAGCCGATGACAGAAGACGTGCGTCGCGTGTTGCGTGCGTATTGACACTGTATAATGTGGAAAATTAAGTTATTTATAAAATGATCGAAAAAAAAATTAATATTTATGCCTGAACATCCACAAAATAAAATAAAAGGCACTTTTTGGCCATGTTTTTTTCTTGCATAAATCAAAATAGGCAGAAGCGGGAATTTAAACCTTATCGCCATCTACGTAAGGGTTGTTATTGATAGCGGCTCAATTTACAAATATTACACGACGTAGTGCATCGCCTTAAATATAAGTCACTAGCAGCGTTGCTTGACTTTTCTCTACTTTCTATAAATATAATATGCATGTTTATACATTATGCTGGATACTTTTGAAAGAAAGGTGCTGAGAAGAATATGTGGACCCGTGAAAGAGGGCGAACAGTGGCGTATCCGGCACAATATAGAATTGTACGATATATATAAGGCCCCTAGCATCTCTGCACACATGAGACTCCTCAGGCTGAGATGGGCTGGGCATGTACAGAGAATGCCGGATACACGCGTCCCAAAAAGAATTCTGACTGGTCACCCAGGTGGAAAGAGAAAAGTGGGAAGACCCAGACTGAGGTGGGAAGATGAGGTAAGAGGGGATGCAGCACAGCTTCTCCAGGTGACAAACTGGAAGTCAGCCGCTGAGGACAGGAGGAGTTGGAGGCGACTGTTGCAGGAGGCCAAAGCTCGATATGGGCTGTAGCGCCATCGAAGAGAAGAGAAGAGCATGTTTATACATATAAACCTTCCGGAAGAAATTCTCTAAATGATAGTGAAAATCCGTTGCGTAATAAGAACTAAGGGCACAAACAAACAGACGCGGATAGCGAATTTATTTTAGTATAATAGAGATAGGGAAGAGATACTGGCGCAGACTTGTGAAAAACGGAATATTATAAAACATGTAGGATTTGTGAAGCTGAAAGTGTTAATTAAAAGATATCTTCCACATGATCAATGATCATTGCCTTTTAAAAGAAGAAATTTATTTATGGAATGTTGGTAAGGTTTTTTAAAACTTTGTTTTTATTAATAGATGCAATATTTATTAAAAAAAATTGTTTGACTAAGGATTGAACCATCCTCCCCAGGGACTGGTGTCAACCACCCTTACAACCGAGCCAAATTCCTATCGGGTAGGGTCGACATTTATACTGTGATGTCATATTTTAGAGAAATGCGTACACATTCGCGTGTGTATACGTGATTGCCACCAAAAGTTGATAGAATACATTGCGATCGATAACGAGTATATCTGCCGAGTTTCAGCTCGGTAGGATATCGGAAAGTTGGTTAATTTCCACTTCCAAGATTTGCATTTATTCACTATATCAAAAAGATGTGTTTAAAAATTACGACATTTGTCCAATGACATTATAAAAATATGTTATATTCATATTAATCGAACAATTTTTAGTGATTATTTTTTGGGTTATCACGCCGTGGTGGGTCTAGAGACGATGAGAACATTTGAGTACTAAGCAATACGTTCATCAGAAATAATTAAAATATACCCGACGGAAAGATCGGCAAAGTCGACTGTAGATTAGTACATTACGTCGGCCCGCCCGCCGATAATTATTTTTACACGACTTCATCACTTACGTCGTTACGATACCCACTTTGTTTTAGAAATTTGATTGGGCAAATTCAACAGCTGGTCTGTCCAATACACCAAGGCATCGTACGTCGTTAAGATTTTGGCTTTATTTTAAGGTATTGTCTCGTCTTTTGAGCATTCAGATGTGATACCGTGTTGAATAGCGCGGTTATTAATGTTTGTATTTTCTACCACCAGATGGAACCACCTTGGTAGAGTCTTTGAATATTCTAAGTTACTTGGAGGAGAACTTCGCAGGGACATATCCCATATTGCCATCGGATAAACTCAGCCGGGCCAGAGCAAGGGAGATTAGTATGGTAAGTTGAAAATTATTAAAGATTTGAACGGCCAATATATATTTATTTTGCTGGCAACTATTTATTTTTCTTTTTCATTCTTGAGGCAATGTTTCAAAGAGTTTGCAGTGTTTATTTTAATGTTTGGACACACTGCAAAGCTATCCTGATAAAAATAACTCTGGTGTTATTATAGGCGTTCTACTCGCAATATTTGATTGAAGAATCTTTAGCATTTTTAGGCGATTAATTTTTTTAACCGAAAACACATGCATTACTTCGCATTACATCGCCTTAACCCAGCAAAAAACCCTAGAAAAAACACTGTAAGCTCTCAAACAATCTGATTGTATTTTGGGGCTCCAGACCAGAGGTGGCTTTTGAATTCTACAATTGGGCGCACTTGCGATTTGTACAAGGTTAGCAGTCTGTTGTGTACTATCTGCAGTATCTGCGGGCCCTGTACAGTACGCCCAGCTTCTGATAGGCTAACTTGTGCCTGAGCTGGTCACTTTGAGTTACACCAAACATATTGTAATATCTTGGATTACGAGTAATATTTAGAATCCCAGTTGAAATGTTAATTATAGGAGACTTCAATGATTTGTTAGGTTCGTCGAGATGATAAGCTAATTTATTTGCGTAAAGAATTACAAACAAATTGCTCTCCAGTTGGTGCCGTGGCAACATAATTGCTAATAATGTATTTTATACTACCCAAACGAACACAAAACAAATGCAAACACACTGCAGTTTCATTGGACCTCGTACTTTCAATCGTTTACCGAAAAATATTCAAGTGATTACTAAACTTCCTCAATATTTAAAAGAGTTAAAATTATGGCTTTTTAATACAACAGTTGAAACTTTTTTTTATCACTTTATGTTTCTCATAAACTATTCACCATATATTACACTAAAAACTTATAACTTTACTTCACAATATTGTAATCACTTTTTATAAAAATAGACAAAATGTAATTTTTTTTGTATTATATGCCCACAGTTTGTTTCTTTCTAGGTACAATAATATAATGTATTTAAATCTATTACCCACCTACAGGCTGCGCCTTAGTGGGTTTCCATCATTAGAATTGATTTTTATAATATTGTATGTAATTAATGTAAAAATTGGGAAAAATAAAGCAATTAAAAAAAACATATTGACGTGTGGGGCCGCGTATTCCTTTTTCCGTATTCAATTGGAGGCAGTACTAGAGTTTAGAAAGAGAATTAGCGTAACAAATCCGTGCGTTTTTTAAGGCAGTGCTGCCGTACTGCCTCCTACTAAAACACGGAAAAGGAAATACCCTAACGAGATATGTAGATTAGTTTATGAAAACATTGGAAATGCCCTTACCAACATAACATATTCCATAAACACAAGCATTCCAGATAAGCTACGTTTCTTCACAACAACCTTTTAACACATCGTTCAAAGATGACCACTAAACAAAATGCATGATAAAAAACACTCCCTTTCTCCCTTTGAAATTCAAAATGCCCCCGATCTGAAGACTTCTTCCCAGACATACCATTACTCCATCACTGTACTGAGCTCTGCCCCTACGATCGGCTAAGGTTCGGATATTCCAATCGGAACCATTCGGAACCTCGTTTACGCAAGCGCCTGTTTGCTGAACATGCAGTGACACCTATGGTTAATTACTAAAACTATCTTTACAATATATTACCGACACTACACATTTCATTAGAAAGCATGTTGGGAAGATTGCTTCCGTTTAAGCTGTGACGGCATTTAGCTATTATTTCCAACGGAAAGTTATATTTTGACATCACGCATGTTACAGGTAATAGCGTCTGGAATCCAGCCTCTTCAGAACGTGGGTCTGAAGCAGATGTCCATGCTGGCTGACGAAAAGGCCTTCGTGAAGTTCGCCAACCATTGGACGCATCGTGGACTGGCCGCCGTGGAAGCCATTGCATCCCGTACTGCCGGAGACTTCGTAGTGGGAAACAGGGTCACCATTGGAGATATCTGTTTGGCGCCGCAGATGTTCAATGCTAAGAAGTAAGTTCTTCAAATAATGTATAGTTTTCCGTAATTCTGAAGGTTTTGGTTTTGAATCTAATTTAATACTATAATATGCAATGTATCCACCAGTTACCAATCTTTATGTTTTAATCCTTTTTATAAATCTTTCCAAATTTATGTCCGGGTTAAATCTTCCCCCATAGGAAAAACTAAACCCTTCCACACACTTTTCCACAAATGATCATCTAGTCAATCCACATTATGCAAGTGCATTATATAAGCATAATAAATACAAAACAATACAAGAACAACCCGTCAACTCACCAGAGATCAAATGGGAAAATAATTCACCGACTCCAGATATTTTCATATGAGAGGGTTCGGCTCAGTAGAACTTCTAATTGGACATATAAATCCTACAGATACCTAAATATAATAATAATAACTGAAATATCAAAATCCGTTGCATAGTTTAGAAGAACTAAGCGCACAAACAGACAGACGCGGATAGTGACATTGTTTTATACTATTTAGAGATACCAATGTATTGTCACGATTACGAATTTACTAAAAGTTTATCAGGAAACGGTCTGTAATCCCGTTTTTTGTTCATTACGTTCCGGGATGTTCCCGAACGTTCCAGACTATTCCCGAACATTCCACATCATTCCAGAATGTCCCGGGATGTTTTGGAATGTTGTGGAATGCTCTCGAATATATATATAAAGGGCGAAAAGAAGGTCCTTAAATCTTCAAAACCACGCCCCTCAGGTAAAAACGGGAACCTTCCTCGTGGATGGGGGATAGAGGGCTACCACACCTAACTCCCTTGATCGTACCGGAACTCGATTCTGAGTTTGAGCGGCGTGCACGCTGTACACTTACATTTATAATATTAATATTTATTTCCAGCCAGCAAACCTTCTGAACTGAAATCCTTTAAAAGATTTTTTTCCGGAACCCCATTTTTTTAACCAAGGATACCATTTAGAATCGATCCGAATATGATAACAATGCTTTAAATCATATAAATTTAATATTTTGTTTCTACAAACTCGTATCTTTTGAGGGCGGCTGAAACTTTGTGAATATTCTGGAATTTTGTAATAATCAAACCCGTGTTGTTTGTTCCAGACTAAAGCTGGACCTGAGTCCTTACCCGACCCTCAACAGGGTCTGCGACAAGCTGGCGCTGGAGCCTTCGTTCTTCCTGACGCATCCGGACAACCAACCGGACTGTCCCCCTAGAAAACCCAAAGCCTAAACTAACCTAACCCAACACCTAACTCTTTACACTGACGTTACATCTAATGGCGTCCTGAGACGATCAATGTCAACGTGCTATTAGCTCTTAAGTATTATCAGCGCCTTTGCTCCTTTGCTCCTTGGCAAGAACTTGTTTATGTGTTCAATCAAATTTCACATCATTCCGCCGGTCGCGTTAATGGGATGTCTCAATTGTCAATCGCTTCAATTGTCTCACTAAACGATAAATTAGTCATTTGCACCACCATCTTTATTGAACTAAATTCTGCTAAAACCAGTGCAAAAAGTCCGAAAACAGGCCTATATAACTGTAAGTTCAGTTTCTATAGTGTAATTAAATGTGGTAATTATATAAGTATAACTATTGACAGTTGATATTGACTTTATGTCTCCGATGTACTTTAAGGCCGCTATAGACGACTGATTTGCCCAGTAGTTTTTCAAGAAAAAACAAATAAAAGGCTTTAAATAAGGAGATTACAGTAGAACGATCGTCTGCACCAGCCTTTACACTTAGGTACATATTATATTCACGGTGTCCGGATGTTCGTAGTACAAGCGAGAAACTAATGTATCTACATCACATTTGGAGTCGATTTTGTGGTATAACTTTTTTTTATTCTAGCTTTCGTTTTCGAGTAAATCGAGTTAATTTTTTTTTAAATCGTTCGCTAGGGGATTAATATTATATTTGCCGAAAAAAATGGAAAAAGTTTAAAATAAAAATTTGTAAAATCGTTTCTTGCTTGTTGCTACGAGTTTACGTACACTGTATATTTGGTGTATACAACTAGTGTCAGATAATATTATATGTCTTACCTATATAAATAGAAACATAGGGAGATATGGCATGGAAGCGTGCTGATTGAAAGAAATCACGCAAAAAAAACAATTAGATTAATTGGATTATTTTTTGCGTCAGACAAGATTTTAAAATGCAGATTGAAACGCAAAAAAATTTTTCACAGAAAATCCCATTTATATCTAGTTATAAAAATGAGACAAGTGACATAATCTAAAACTGGACTTTGGTGCAAAGTAAACAAGGCTTGGGATGTGATTCTGCATGATAGTAAAAAACAAAATTTAATTTAAAAAATTACTTTTTTTGAAATTTAAATGTTTTTTTTTAAGGTAGTCTTCAGCTTCAGGTGCAAAAGTTGAATTGTTCCTATGGAGAAAATAATATTCTTCTAAGTAAAAATATTTTTGTAAAAAAAACATCGAAATATCTAAAAAAAGTTATTCTTCGTTTTTACTTGTACGATCATGTAGAATCGCCTCTTGAAGTTTGTGCACTTATTGTACCCCCTGACACCCTGTATACGAGATATTAAGGCACTTACTAAATACTGGAAAGTCGAGAGAATATTACACAAAAAGATGAAAAATGATATTATTGTATGCAGCCAGATTTTTTGTTTTGTTTTTGATATGATTATTGATGTAGGTACCTATATACACGGTTTTGATTTTTTAATTTAAGAAAAATATTCATTTTTTTCCGGAACAAAATAAAATCTATTTTCAAATGTTTTTTAAAACTTTTTTTAGATTTGATTCACGTTTGAACCTTCCTACCCAGAAACTGGAGTTGACAACCCAAACAAAATCGCCAAATGCCGATCGGGTAGGACTGACAGTTATTTCCTATATTAACTGCTGTAATGTCATCCGATTTCAAATAAATGCGTATATATCCACGTGTATGTGCGTGATTGCCACCAAAAGTTCATAGAATGCATTGTCATCGACAACGAGTATATCTGTGGAGTTTCAGCTCGACCGGATGTTGGAAAGTGGATTAATTTCCGCTTCAAAGATTTGCATTAATTAATTACCGAAAAAAAGTTAAAAACAGTATTTTATAATGTTTGTAGTCAAAACTACCTGATATTAATCCGCGGGACCAATTTTTTTTTAAATTTTCCAAATTGGGACTTGGGGACTTGAAATAAAAAAAACAATAATTCCACACAAAATTGACTCCAAACACTGTGATTATTCACAAATTTTCCGCTTATACTACAAGTTACCGGACGCCGTGTAGATTATTATGGAAAGCGATATTACAAAAACATTCCGAGTGTTTAAATTTGTGATAATAGAAAAGCCAGTAAAAAATAATTTCTTGAAGATACTTATCGCCAGTATGACAGTATCGCCCTGTTGAAAGACCACGTTTAGCAATTTAAAAAACACAAATATATATGTACACGATATTTTAAGAAATAAATTTATTTTGACAATATGTACAGATATTATAAATAAATAAAATATTTTTTTACAATATTTTAAACGTCATTTTATAACTTTGCCAAATTGACGATGTTTATACACAATATATAATATATGACCAATAATTTAGGTATTCTGACAATAATTAATACATAGTTCATTATAAGTTGGCATGGTTAAAATAGTTGATTTTATTAAATAATATAAATTTGACTCTGTATGAATATATTTACTCTGTGCGAATATATATTTGACTCTGTATGAATATATATTTGACTCTGTATGAATATATTTACTTTGTATGAATATATATATTTGACTCTGTATGAATATATATTTGACTCTGTATAAATATATTTACGTTGTATGAATATATATTTGACTCTGTATGAATATATACTTGACTCTGTGAATATATATTTGACACTGTGTAAATATATATTTGACTCTGTTTGACTATTTTTGAGAATTTTTAATAAATACATTTTTACACCTTTACAATAAAATTGCTTTTTATTGATGTTTGGGTCAGAAGGCGGCTGTTGTTAAGTGGGAATTTAACCCTTATCGCCACCTACATGAAGAATTCCGGCATATTCTTTGATACGCTTTATCTTCTAATAGACACTGAACATTTGTCTTTATAATATTTTATCTACATAACAATTTTTTTTCACTTTTAAATTTATGTAAAATTATTTGTAAAGGCTTATGTTAATTTACGAAATGTAGGCAAATCCTCCAGACAACGTTTTATAGTATCTTGTCTTGTGTCTGTATCTGTGTGAAAAAGCCTTTAAGAGGAAGTTACAAGCCAAAAATGTGTATATTCTTGGTATATCTTATATTTTAGGTAATAGGCATTAAAATCGCTTGACAAACAGAGTCTAGTAACGTTCAATTTCAAGCACAAAAGTGGTTTTTATTCATTTTGTAAATAATTTTATAACAAAGCAAAAAAGTTAATCAAATGAAGCTGTCACAGATAATCTTTGCTGTAATACTGTATTTTTTTAAAGTTGTTTCCTTTACGCGTTCATACATTTCTATTAAAAAAATATTTTATTTAGTAGTTTACATTTATATTTTTATTGAGTAATTTATTAGTTTATTTGTATTTTACTCAAGCGAAACGATAGGAAAACCTTCAATTTATCTAAAGCATATTTTTGGTATTCATAATGTACACCGATTCGTTATAAAGATTAATCAAAATAGTGATTTAGCATTAAGCTTCGCCTTAAGGAAACACTTTCTGAAATAAGTTTATATTACTACAGGTGATTTTACACAAAAACGGCGATATACAAATCATCCAAATATTATTATTACTAAAATAGTGATGGCTGCAAAAATTATCCTTGGGATATTCCCGATTGAAAAGTTACGCAGTTAAAATAATCATAATATTTGTGTATTTTAGCTGAACAGAGCAGTTAGTGAAATGAATTACATGATATTAAGTTGAAAATAAAAGATTGATCAAAATAGTGATTTGGCATTTGAGATTTAAGTTCAGTTGAGTTGTTCCAAGCTGCAGCATGCTGGATGATGATTGTCTCTGTTATAAGAGAGTACCAGAAAAATATATTTTAAGACTTCTATCTACCCCTTCAGCAAAAAGCTCCCTTTGTAATACGTAACATAAGGAAATATGTGAAAATGTTGTTGCAATCCCCTATAATATATATGGCCTAGCCCTAGTGCACATATGTGTTAAGTGCAATTTGAAAATTCATGTGTTAAGCACAATTTTAAGTGAAAACAATTACGTGTTTGCAAAGCATTCATTAAGATTACTTTATAGGATGTGAGGTCGACGCTTACCTCGTCGTTTCGCATGCTATTTGGGTGTCGTGTTGATTAAAATAAAGAAGGTTGTGTTTCACAGGATCTATTGTTTATTACACTTATTGCAACATTACTAACATGACATTAATTCAGAAGATATGTAAGCGAGTCATGTACGCGAGCAGCTTGCTGAACCAGTTCCCAACATCGAATGAAGATGGCCGATTATTGCTCTGCTCAGCAGGTAAGTAGAACACTGGGGATACCATAAAGAAAAATAATATTATGGCTACAAAATGCGCCACAATACAAAGTAAGTTAGTATAGGCGTAGTGACTGCCTATACTAACTTACTTTGTAAATAGATGTTTCGTGGGAAAGTTATATATATAAATGGAAAATGTTAATTTGGGGACAGATACTTTGAGCCTGTCCTCAAACTCTCCAAATGTCCCCCAAGTATAGGCGCGCTCGAAAAACTGTCATCATTCCATGGTTCCCATATATATAATGAACAACAAGTTTTGGACGGAGTGTTTTTGCGTTAAGTTCGTGATAGGCAGATTACGACTCGTCGCCATATTGATGGATATTTAGTGTTTGGTGCCGCAATATATTTCAATGACTCCTCCAACCAAAATAACCTCAATTAGTTAGCACAACATTGTATTATACTAACATAAATAATATCTAACTCTTTCAGGAACGTTCTCCCGTTTTGTTACAACCACATTTACTACAAAACTTCGCGCAAGCTTCAAACCCTTTCTTCTATTTAAACATTTCAAAAATATCGGTCAAACAGAGTCCCAACTGCTTCCAACCATCTAGATCGAGTGAGGCTATGGCATCCCCAATTGAGGTATGTTGTGAGGCTTAAGGTAGTGGAAGGAGATGGGTCAGAGGAAGGTGGGGAAGTACCAAGTATCTGTATATTCAGACCTGGTCTCAGCAACGTTTCAATACTGAGTCCTGGTCTCACACCAGGGCGATACTGGCAGTATCTTCCACTCTGCAATATACCAGTCTACAGTATTACCCTTCAACCACGAAGGGCATGAAATACTTACCTGGCTATCAGATCAGGTCACCAAATATGATTGAAGCCATTTCAAGAAACGTTCATACATGGTTTTCCAATAAGAGGTGTTATTTTGATATTCAATCGTAAAAGATCAATGGTTTAGTTGATTGTGTGGCACGTAGCGCCGTTTTGTTGAAAGCAAACGCTGTTCAGATTAATACCATCCAATTTCGGCTATAAAAATCATGAATCATCTCTCAATAGCGCAATCTATTCACCGTAACTGTTGCTCCAGCCTCATTTTCGAAAAAGTAAGGTCCAATGACTCCGCCCGACCATAAACCGCACTAAACAGTCACACGTTGAGGATAGAGAGGCTTTTCAACAATAACTCTTGGGTTTTCCGAGCCCCAAATGCGACAATTTTGCTTGTTGACGAAGCCACCGAGGTGGAAATGGGCCTCATCACTCAAGATGATTTGCATTTGATTCACTCCAGTGAATTTTAATAATTTAAATGCGTTTTTGAAGCGTGTATCGTTCCATTTTTATTAATGGCATAACAGCTTCAAAAGTAACAGCTTCAAAAGTAACAGCTTCAAAAGTAACATCTGCCGAAATAGCGGGCTATTCAAAATAACACCTCTTATTGGAAAACCCTGTACATACATTCACGTTTTACTAAAAGTTTACCAGGAAACCTATCGATTCATTCGTTAAGAGTCTGCAATCTCGTTTTTAACCGGATTACGAATGATTTGAAGAGATTCTTAATAAACAAGCATTTTTTTCTCCGTGTGTCTTTCAACAGACTGAGAGCATCTTGCACTCAGAAACAACCTGCCACAATTGTTCTATTCATTACTTTAATTACACATTTTGTACAGATATATTATTTTGCACTTATATTAATTACTTTTGTTTGGTTAAGGATTTTCACACAAAAATCTTCCACGATATACAAACTTCTTTATTTAATGAATCTATTTTATTATTTTCATTTAACGTCGGTCCTTAAAGTGTTGTTGGAGGCAATGCTAGACATTATTAACGCATTCAACTGGCATTCCACAGGGTACTGCCGCGGGACCACTGTTAGTTAATGTCTGATATCATCGTGATGAAGATTTACGAGTTTGATGATTCTGCTACTGATATAATATTAAAATGATGTCCGTCTTCCAGCGTCTCTTCTTATGATCATTAAAAGCGTATTTGTAATCATGACGCAATACTTTTGGTTTTATTGATTGACATTATTGTCTGTTTCATAATGGGTTATAGTTTCTCGATGAAGACATGGAATTTTATTGTTTTGTTAATGTGTTTGTTAGAGTATTATCCTTTTGAGAGTGGGTTAGGTGGGTTATTAACCATTCAGGATTTTAAATATGTTTTGCATATTACATACAAGTTCCAAGCGACGGTTGAATTTTTCATCAATTTTTAAATGTTTCTGTTTGAATTTTAATTATTAACCTTACACCTGCGGAGAGTAACTTCCCTCAAGGCCTATGTCATCTTTTGTGATGCCATGTGATGGGTCTTTTTTAATGAAAGGAAGGAGGGGAAGTTCTGGGAAGGTAAAAGGTATGAGGGTTGGGTAGGAATCAGAAGAGGGAGTGACGGACACACCTCACCTGATGAACCCTTGCTAAATCACCAGGTGTTGGTTCTCGGGGCGGCGGTACCGAAACCCGCCTCCCAAAAGAAAAAAAATATATTTAAAAAAATGTGCTATTGTAGATAAAATTATCTTTCTGATATTTGTTTTTAAAATAAACATTGATATTTTGAAACAATATTATTTTAATACCAAACATGAAAACGTTAACAAAAATATATTTCACCAGAAACATTCATAATTTTGAAATAATTCGATATTAATAAAAAAAATAATCCTTCTGTTAAGGGAATAAGTAAGTAATCTGTCTCTTCACTTTTTATGCCATACAAAACAAAAAAATTAACAATCAATTAAAAATCCTGCCAATTTCTAATCATGTAATTTTTAGAATTTTATCCATGGGAGCAAGTTTAAATATTTGATGCAGACTGAGAGAAATTGTTATTTCTCTTTCTTTATAGAAGTTTCTTTACATTATAGAAATGAGATCCCTGAGGCGTAAGTGTGGTAAAATCATGTATGATCTGATCGAGTGAGAAATGTGGAGATCCGCAACAAATGCAAAGCTGATGTAAGCGTAAAGAGTAAGTTTAAGAACGTTTGGACACGTAGAGCGAAAGAACGAAGAGAGGAGTGTAAGGAGAACATATATAACGTGAATGTGAATAGTGTGTAGGAGAAGTCGGGGATGCCCGAGGAAGACATGGCACGATCAAGAGGATCAGATACATAAGTGGGCTCAGAATAATAGAAGAGTATGTATGAGACGATGATGTAAATGTGAATGAGGCAAGAAGTGTGTGCCAAGACCGAGTTGTTTGGCGGTCCGTCCTCTCTGCCTACCCTATGGTTAATTAGTTAGTTACTTTTATGCATGACACCTGCGGACATATCTGTCCTTCAGAGGCTTTAATGTAACATGATTTTGTGGCTAGTAATGTCCTTCTAACGTTTGAACGGTTAATAAATGATATTTGTGTTATAATAATAACAATAATAAGTGTTCTGTTATCATCTTTTTATTGTAACACATAGATATAATGATATCCTCACAGTGATCTCCCGTGCTGAGGATTTCATTTAAATATTATTAAAATTTAGTAAAGTAATTATAAATATATTAAATAGTGTTTTTACTGAAATAATCATAAATATATTGCAAGGTGACTTTATTTATTATACTGTTATACTTGGTGGAATTATATATTATTAAAATAGAAAATAAAACATTTTTTAACTTATTTCCACTTTTTTATTTTACCACTACCGGTTTCATCCTGAAATTCATTTTTAGGATGAAACCGGTAGTGGTAAAATAAAAAAGTGGAAATAAGTTAAAAAATGTTTTATTTTCTATTTTAATATTGCAAGGTGTTTTTTGTTCAGATGAGTAGTTTCAGTCTTATCAGTGTATTATTTATATCTGATCTCCCTATATTGTTTTGTATCCAGCTTTTTAATTGTGATTTAAATGTTAAAATATTATTGTGAGTTTTGGATGAGAGTGGGATTTCGTTGTAGAGTCTAGTGCCATGGTATAGAAAGCTTTTTAGCCAAAATGTTGTATGTTTTGGTTGCTTATTGGATATGTTTTTGACCCTGCGTTCTCGTGTTTCTAATATATATGTTATTTTTTTGTGTTTTATATTTATGAATGTAAAGTTGTATTGTTTTTTATTATGAATTGATGTATATAATGTTATGTAAGTATCTAAATATGACATGAGAATTTTGTAGGCGGAAATTAGAAAATGGAATTTTGGAAACTGGTCAGTAAGAAAATGACTACCGCAATATGGGGTGATTTTTGAATCGGGGTGACTTTGATATCGGCGTAATTTTTGTGATTGCTAACTTCCATTTTTTTCGGGTAAAGTGGATAAGCGTCAAATTAGGTAGTTAATAGTTATATTCAAATCTATTGATGATTGAATAATTTGGAAGCCATTTTTTTTAGTAAATCTATTTGAAATTCACTTTTGTTTTCGAGGATATGAATTAATGCAAATCTTGGAAGCGGAATTTAACCCACTTTACGACATCTGATTAAGCTGAAACTTGGCAGATAGAATCGTTGTCAATGACAATGCAATCTATCAACTTTTGGTGAAAATCACGTACACACACGCGGAAATATACGCATTTCTCTGAAATCGAAAGATTTTACATAAACACGAAATCAGGATTTGGCCCAATTGTTAGCGACTCCTTTCCCCGAGGAGGAAGGATCAATCTCCATAGTATATATATGTGGATGATTTGAGGTTTTCACGGCCAAAAGTATTATAGTGATTTATTTTTTGGGGGTGATATGCACAACAACAACAACAACAACCCGTGTTGTTTTGGCCAATATTACAGTGTCCATCATCAGGGCAGATGTGCCACTTTATGCCACTTTATTCTGTCTAAAACGTTGACTAAAGAAGGAAGTAGCGCAACACGGCATAATACCCCAAAAATAAATCACTATACTTGTTTTTTACCGGTTTATTTTTAGTGTAAATAAAGACACAAACAAATGTTTTGTTGAGAAAAATATGTTATTTTTAAAATCCATACACATCAAGTAAAGTTAAGATATTCCTAAGTAAGTCTTTATAATGCTTAAAAATAAGCCTGCGGCGCATAAATAATTTGCCGCCCTTTATGATGGAACTTCTGTGGTATGTGGAGTGATGGGAGATGCGAGCAGATTCTGCGTAACCCACTTAGATATGATGTTAGACTAATTAAGCCAACGCGCTTTGATTGCCATAGACGCCAGGGGTCGACAACAGAAAACAAATCTCTAAATAGTATAAAATAATGTTGCTATCCGCCTATGTCTATTTGTGCGTTTAGTTCTTCTAAACCACGTCAAAGATTTTGACAAAATCATGTTGAGAATTTATTCCGGCAGGTTTATATGATTTTAATATATTTTCACGCGCTTACATTGCTAACACTGTCTAAACCTTATGAGATACATCAAAATAATGTACTACGGAATTGTACATCTTAAAAAGGCCTACAAAAAAGTCTTCAATGGTATATGTCTATCTCCTAAGGATAACCCCTTGCAACGCCGGGTAAATCAGCTAGTAATAAAATTCGTTTTCCGTATTCGGAATTCCGTGAGACTAGCGCAAACGTTCGTTTTTCTTCATTCGGAATGTATAAACGTCAGTAACAGTGTTGCCAACAAGGGCGATATATCGCCATTTAGGCTA
The DNA here is from genome assembly GCF_061612785.1 of Hesperophylax consimilis. Classification (NCBI taxonomy): domain Eukaryota; kingdom Metazoa; phylum Arthropoda; class Insecta; order Trichoptera; family Limnephilidae; genus Hesperophylax; species Hesperophylax consimilis. Next base: position 20,666,155 of record NC_142854.1, on the reverse strand, counting down.
CTCAGAGCGAGAATCGGCGCCGAAAAAATCTAAAAGGTGACTGGTCGCCAATTAAGCTACTTCAAAAAGACATCAATTTTAAACATGTCCCGAAATTCTCTAGCCACCCCCCCCCCCCCCCCATGAAATTTATTTTTCTGGGGACAAATTTTATATTTTCTTGAAATTCTCTAGCCACCCCCCCCATGAATTTTTTTATTTTCAGGGGACAAATTTTATTTTTTTGAAATACTCTAGTCACCCCCCCCACGAAATTTTTATTTTCACGTAAAAACATCAATTTTAAACTTGTCCCACCTAACAGCAAATTCGGCTACTTTACGCTACCTTATGTATGAGAAACGGCGATATTAGGTCAAGATCCGTTGACAACACTGAATTACGAACGGGAATTTCCGTACGTTTGCGTCGGCACAAACAAACTGTATGCAATAGCTGCGTTCCACATGACGTCATTAGGTTTTTTCCATTCGGTTTCTCCGAACGCGCCGGCTCGCATTCGGAACGTGCGTAAGGAATTTGTTCCGTTCGGAACTAAAACGAACGTGTGCGGCAGTTAATGTATTTTTTACTGATTCCGTGCATTCGGATGTCCGAATACGGAAAACGAATTCGGAAATCGAATACGAAAAACGTATGTATGCGGCCAGCCTAACGGAGTTGTGTTTTTATTAAAAACCAAGATTATCAATTGCTCACAGCAAGCAAACAACAATTATTAAATAAATTTAGAGGCCGAACGTTTGAATTCACGGTTCCAATGATTTATAACATCTATCTACCTATGTGAATAAAAATATAAATGTTTATTTGTTCAATATCTTAAATCTCCCAAAGTTCTTCACTGATTGCTTTGAAATTTTGACACAACTTTGTATTGGAATACGCGTGTGTTTTAATATACCTATATTATATAGATGTCACCTGTGACAGGTAAAAACCAGCTGTTTTTTAAAAACAGCGTCATTTGTTGGACGTTGTTTCTCTATCTGCACCACAGACGTAGGAATTAATAGACGAGAAGATAATGGCGAGGGGTAAAATCAACTGTTGAAGAACGAAGGGGGTGAAGCTGACTGTGATTCGTCAATAAATCAATCTGACAGTAAATAGGCATCTCGCATTATAATATCACCATTTACTTCTTAAAAGTAAAATCTGCTTTTGAATGAATAGACATTTTTACATGGGAGCGCAAATAACTCGCCACGTTATGAACAAATTTGCGATGTCCAAATTCGGCAAAAAAATTCGGTTCTATTTTCAGATTCGAATATTTCGTTTAAGTATTTAGTTAAGACACTTTTATAAATGTTCATAATTTACTTCCCAGCAACCAACCAGCTTTGTGTTTCGCGTCCAGACGTTTCTCGATGTGATAGTATATTATGTTTCTACAACTGATCCATATTATACGATGTGAATATGCTTAAAATAAAGTAAAATAATGCTTATATATGGAATGTAATACGACAATTGGGTTTATTTTCTTTTTCACATCTATTTTTACAAGTTTTCATAGCACAAGTCAACATTTTGCCGTGTTATTTCGTAAAATGAACCGATGATGCCTCGACCATAGTTCGCACAAGAATGATGACGTCACGTTTTCAAATTTCACTTGAGGCCATACGCGAGCACAGCCGGCTCCAATGGAACCGGTATGGGGAGTGGGGAATAATACGCTTTTAATCACTTAGGGCAGGTCTACTAATATTCATATGTCTATGATCTGCACAAACAGACTGAGTCACAGCAACGCGTGGAGGGGTACAGCTAGTACTTAATATAAACTTAAGACCTTCAATTTGAGAGACGGGTTTGTGTACCGCTATCCGGGAACCATTTATTGGATAACAAACACCTCTGTCATGGGTCACGCCAAGTGTTTCGCTACGTTTGGTGAGTTAGCGGGTTATATAAATATCCGGGTTAATCGGGTGAGGTGAGTTCAGGACGCGCCTGCCCAGCAGCTGCTTGGCGTGCCAGATCGGGAGAGGATGTTTAGGGGAGACCCTTTGACCTCTCCAACCGGTTTCTCAACCCATCGCCTTTCGCCGCAGTGGGAGGGATATACTCATATGTTCGTCACTACTGGACATATTGATCCCTAGATTCCCACCCATCCCTCATACCTTTTACCTTCCCTGAACTTCATCTCCTACCTTTCATGACATAGGCACTGAGCAAAATTATTTTCTTCAGGTTTTCATGTGTGGGATCATAGACAAATGAATATTAGTAGACCTGCCCTAAGTGATTAAAAGCGTATTATCCCCACTCCCCATACCGGTTCCATTGGAGCCGGCTGTGCTCGCGTATGGCCTCAAGTGAATTTAGAAAACGTGACGTCATCATTCTTGTGCGAACTATGGTCGAGGCATCATCGGTTCATTTTACGAAATAACACGGCAAAATGGTGGCTTGTGCTATGAAAACTTGTAAAAATAGATGTGAAAAAGAGAATAAACCCAATTGTCGTATCACATTCCATATGTAAGCATCATTTTAAGCTTATTCACGTCGAATAATATGAATCAGTTGTAGAAACATATTATACTATCACATCGAGCCAACATTGGTCGAATGTAGCGATTCTCAAGTGTGCGCATCGTTGTTACTGGGAAGTAAATTATGAACACTTATAAAAGTGTCTTAACTAAATACTTAAACAAAATATTCGACTCTGAAAATAGAAGAATTTTTTTTTGCCGAATTTGGACTTCGCAAATTTGTTCATAACTTGGCGAGTAATTTGCGCTCCCATGTAAAAATGTCTATTCATTCAAAAGCAGATTTTACTTTTAAGAACTAAATGGTGATATTATAATGAGAGATGCCTATATACTGTCAGATTGATTTATTGACGAATCACAGTCAGCTTTACCCCCTTCGTTCTTCAACAGTTGATTTTACCCCTCACCTTTAATTTCTAGTCCATATATTCATATGTCTGTGTGTGGGATCAATGTGATAAAAAGTGACAAAGTTCTGTCCAGTAAATCAGTAATCCATGTACCAACATATTTATCTACTACGTAGGTATACTTCTTCTTCTTCTTTCGTGTGGTGGGGGGCAGATGGGAACATCTAGGTCTGTGAGCCAATCTAGGGCGTCAGGCGTCTCGCTATGGACCTTATCATTCCCGCCGGGGAATGAATGCAGCGGGCATTCTTTGACCACATGTTCAATGATAGGCACGGAACCGTATTCACACATTGCCGAATCTTTAAGGCACCACATCATAGGGGCATAGTGGTCTTATCCCAATTATGGCGGCCTAGATATATAGCGGCAAAATAGAAAAACTAAGCGCAAAGATATACGCAGATAGCGACTTCATTTTATACTATTCAGACTTCATAATACTGGGTTTTCCAATAAGAGGTGTTATTTTGATATTCAAAGAAAAATGCCATTTTTAATATAAATGATCGAATGTTTATTTCATTATAAAGATGAAGGTATGCCGTTAATAGTGAAAAATAACATCAGTCAAATGACCACCACGACCACGCCTACAGGACCATATCCTTTTCATGAAATTTTCCGCAACCAAATCGCAAAGTGGCTGCCTTATGTCCTCGATAGCCTCACGAATTCCATCTTTGAGGTCTTGAATTGACGCTGGGCTGATGGCGTAGACCTTCTCTTTCACGTGGCCCCAAAGGGAGAAGTCGCAAGGTGTTAAATCACAAGATCTCGGTGGCCAATTGCGATCACCTCTTCGAGAGATAACACGGTCCGGAAACTTTTCCCGTAAAAGATCAATGGTTTCGTTGCTTGTGTGCCACGTCTTGTTGAAAGTAAACGTTGTCCAGATCAATAAAATCCTATTCCGGCCATAAAAAATCATTAATCATCTCTCGATAGCTATTTGAATATCAAAATAACACCTCTTATTGGAAAACCCTGTAGTAGAAATATTCCCTGATATTCTAGGTCTTACGCTTCTCGTTGAGGACAAAATGGATAACATTATCTTCAAAAGTTTTACAACCGACAAGAACTTAAATTAAGGCGAAACTTAATGCTAAATCAATATTTTTATTAATCTTTATAACGAATTGGTGTACATTATGAATACCAAAACATATGCTTTAGATAAATTGAAGGTTTTCCTATCGTTTTGTTTGAGTAGAATACAAATAAAATAAAAAAATTACTCAATAAAAAATATAAATGTAAACTACTAAAAAAGAATTATTTCAGTAGAAATGTATGAACCCGTAAAGGAAATAACTTTAAAAAAATACAGTATTATAGCTAAGATTATCTGTGACAGTTTCACTTGATTAACTTTTTTGCTTTCTTATAAAATTATTTACAAAATAAATAAAAACCAGTTTTGTGCTTGAAATTGAACGTTTCTCCGTTTGTTAAGCGATTTTAATGCCTATTACCTACAATTTAAGGTTTACCAAGAATATACATATGTTTGACTTATAGCTTCCTCTTAAAACACAATAAAATGTTGATGACCCCTTCAGCCAGAAGTCTGCAAAAGCAATCAGCATCCATCATGTCATCTTCTGCTGGACCCATCTCCACAGAATCAGTGGGCCAGTGGAAGCGGTCGGGAGAGGACGCTTACAAACTGTATTTCTGGGTTCTGGGTTCGATACCCGATGAGATCAAACATTATAACGTTCTTGTTTCTGTCAGAGGAAAAGTTCGAGTCGAGTGGGGGAGGTCGGGACCACCCGAACACTAAGGTAAAACGAAATAATTATAATAACACTAAAAAATACACACTTTTTAAATTTGTAATACAAATAATTGAGCAAGAACGATTTTTTTAAACTCTACACGGGAAAACGTCTAATTTCAGTCTATTACAGTCATTTTTGTATGTAATTAGGCTCGTGAAAAATCACAGGCTAGTCACAGAGGCGTTACAGCGTACTAATCTTCTTCTCGATATCTCTAATAGTTTAAAACAATGTCGCCGTTCGCGTCAGTATGTTTGTGCGCTTAGTTCTTGTAAACTACGCAACGGATTTTAATAGGGTTGTCACTATCATTTAGAGAATATCTTTCCAAAAGTTTATATAATATAATACATGCATTTTATATTTATAAAAAGTAGAGAAATGTCGATGTTTTGCAATCTTGTAATTTTTTATTGAGTCATCAATGTTGATAACATAAAAAAATTATTTGTTAAAGATTTGTATTTGAATTTAGTTTTCAAAAAAAAACTCCTGTTTCTCTGTACACAAATATGTAAAAGCCCAACAGGGCGTTTATAATATAATAAATAAAATAAAAACATTATTATTATTATGTAATACCTCTTTTAAATTATTAATTACTACACATTAGTATAATAGCAGTGCGCGGGACCGGATTCGGTAGTTTTCGGTCGTTAAAGCGTTGGGGTTGTTGGAGGTCAAATTGGAGGTAAAAAAGTGAAACCAATTTTTACGCTTTGTGTTTCATCTAAATATAATACATCAATGGCGGTGGTTTGAAATTTCAGTTCCAATTTTGAAAATGGCAATTAAAATAATTTTATGTTAAAAATATTTTATAATAGGTGCGCATATTATTATTGCTTTTCAATTTTGAAAATGAAACTTAAAAGGAACAGCCCCTTTCGCACAAAACTTAAATTTGGATTTTACGCCAAAATACACAACCAAAGTTAATAATAATTTGTTCAATCAAAAGTCATAGAAAATATCTACTACGAATATGTGGCACTTTTGTGATAATTTTTTTATTTAATTTTCCCTTTTTTAAATTAATTAATAGTAGTTATTTGTCGGTAGGGCAAATTTAAAATTTTTTTATTATCATTGTTCAACCTCACTAGGACAAGTCTGTGTTGAGGTTAATAATTTTAGAAAATTACACAAAGATTATACATTGAGATAAAAATATTGTTACATTAATGTTTCTGCAAATTGTGTACCTACATGGTATCAACAACTGATTCTCAAAGTTATTTACAAAGAAAAAAATCAGATATCCTACACGGTTACTTTATAAGGAAAGTAATAACATGATTTAAAACAACTATTTATCACACAGATGCTTTGCAGATTTTTTTAACAATATTAGTACTTATTGCGAAAAGAACACAGCAAATTCGTAATAAAAAAATTTGCTCTGGTCTGAACTTTGTGACAATTTGCACTAAATCCTCATTTGGTAAAATAAATTATTTGTATCAGGCTCCACTTCTATTTAATATACTTTCAGTTGTCTAATTCCTTGGGTACTTTTAAAAAGAATTTTAAATTATTTGTGCTATCCAAAGATTGCCAACATTTTTTTTATTCTTTGTCCTTTCAAATTAATGGCATAATATGTTTTATTTGCATATTTTTTCATCCTTGTTCTTTTATAATATAATTCTTTTTTTTCTTCTCTCTGGTCCTTTTTAAATCAAAAGTTTTTTATAATCAAATATCAACATATGGTCACCCTACATGTTCAATTTATACACCTTTCGATTAAAAAAAGTAATTTTGCAGCTTTGTGGGGTATTTTGGACTACAAATCCAATTTTAAAAAATGTTGATACCGCGCAATAGTATAAACTGCTCCCAAACATCTGGAGCCAGTGATACTATGGCATCACCAATTAAGGTATATTGTTAGGCGGAAGGTAGTCGGGAGGGGAAGGAAGGTGAGGAAATACCTGGCTACTTAGATCTGGTCACCAAACACGGTTAAAGCGGTGGTCACTCTGGAACGTGCCGCAATTCTACTATATATATATGTTTAAATGAATAAATTAGGAAGCCTTCAAATAAAATTTACTTGCGCACGCCGGGATTTGAACTCGCGACCTTCGGATTGCTATCCGAGAGCCTTACCCCCGGAGGCCGTTAAGTTTTCTTCTAAAGTTCATTGAACCAGAGTTACAGATTATAGACGGAGAAACACAGCCGAAATTAATTTTTGTGTCAAATTTTCAGGTCCGAAAAAACCATGCCAACAACTATGCTATAACCAACTTCGCCTTGTAAAGCGTATGTATAATGTTGGGAAGTTACGATGGCGGAGGATCTCCACAATGGAAGAAAGGAGAAGAAGAAGAAGTGACAAGCAAGAAGCAAGGTGGGAGAAGAGGCGGTGAAGGTGGCACAGGATTCACAACGATGGGATTTGCCGTCGTGTGGTTGATGGTGACACTCTTCGGTTCTGCGGCAGCACAAGACGGTGAGTGAACACATTAACCTTTTGACATTGAAAATTAGACCTGTTAATCATGTGGGAAAATGCCGCACGTGGAACGTTGGAAGATCTGCTAGCAGACAATACATTGTCCATATAGATTTTGGTTCTAGCCCATTTAGCATGCGATCTGCCTCTATTTCAGTTTTCTAACTTCATATATCACCATCTTATTTGAATTTTCCAATAATGATAAAACACAGTTCTGATTGTCTGACTGTTTGGACGCTCCAGTCATTTTTAAATAGGAACTCCGGTCATTTTTAAATAATTTCATTTTTCAATTTAAAAAAAGAAAGGCATAATATTCTATACTTCTATCAGAGTCTCAAAATTCTTTCAGTGAGAGCAATTCTGTTGCACAAAATTATATTTCAGCACATAAATAACCCCTTATATATAAACAGGCTAGAACACAATACTATAATACTCGTTTTAACTTCAATGAAGGACTTATACAACCTAAGCATACAAATAAATATGGACAAAGAACGTCGTATTAAACTATATGATTCATAGTTGTTTTAATATGTTACCTACTGAAATTAAAAACTGTGCCCAAAACAAACAATTGGTGAACTTACTGAAGACTTGGCTTACTGAAAGAATTAATTTGTTTTATGAGAGTCGTGACGTTTTTTAATCTTAAGATAACCCGCTTTTAACATTGAAGGTAAAATAGGTAAAATATTGCATCTCGTTACTAATGTTATTGTATTGAATCAAAGTGCAAAAATAAATCTTTGGGGATCAGGTGAGAGGCACGAAATGAAAGTCGGTCGTGAAGGTCACAGTGTTTATTGAGTCAGTTTGCCGTGATGAGAGTTGATGTAGGACTGGTGTTGTATTCACCGGACGCTGGCTGTGATGGCTGGTCAAGCGCGGGTCAGTTAGTCGACGCCGGGCACTGGTGACCGGGACTCGATGACTGTCAGGCACTGGCGATCTTGGGAATCAGTACTCCAGTGCTGACGGGAAGGCCGAAGGTGCGGTGGACCTTGTAGGCTGTTTAGTGGGAGCTGCATAGACCAGTGAGGATGCTGCGTGTCCTCGTGGTGGTCATGATGCGTGGATGAAGCGCTGGTCAGACACGCTGGAACCAGGGCGCTGTAATCCATGTAGCGCTGGCCAGGGACGGCGGCCGGGGCCAAGGCGCTATGATGATGTCCCGATGGAGTCCATGATTGTACGGGCGAAGCCGGGTGTATTGTCCTTCGCGCAACTGCTCGCTGCGTCGGACTTATTTATACTGTACGGCCGGCGGCGACAGTAGGTAGATGAATTGCAACTAAATCGGAGCCACTCGCTCAGTCTGGGTCTTTCGGGAACTTTCGGTCGCGCTGTGTTAACGCATAGGCGATAGGCTCGAACCTTCTGGCGAGTTGTCGTAATGTGCCAGACCGACTTGCGATCGTATTGTCGCAGGCAGGCAAGTAGATGCTTGTAGCAGGTAGGTTGCTTTGTTTACAACTTAACTGTCCTAGTAACTCGCAAGTAGGTACTAAATAGATCGAGCTGGTTATTATTAATGAGTTAATCTGGATTCTTCTTGACGCTACACATCCATGACCTCACCTGATAAATAATTTATCGGTGTACAATACTAGGAAAGAAAAATTCATTATAAACAATTTATATATATTACTCACGTAGACTGGTTGTGATGTCAGAACGTGTCAAAATTAGCAGATTCAGTAGTGCCAACTAAACGGTGTGTTTTAATGTGAGGGTGTTTAATAATTTTTTTAATGACGATTTATAAATTCTAAGTATAACAGTATATGTGGAAAGAAAAACATCGCAATATTCTTAGACCTAGCCAAGGCTTTTGACACAATTTCTCACAAAATACTCCTCAAAAGACTACACAATATTGGAATTGTAGGTAAGCCATACGAATGGCTAAAGAGGTACCTAACAGGTAGAAGCCAGCAACTCAAAACTGGTAAAACTTTGAGTAACTCACTAGGCACTAACTTTGGTGTACCACAAGGAAACACACTGGGACCCCTTCTATTTATAATCTATATCAATGAGTTGTGCGAGCTACCAATCGGTGGTAAAATTATTACATTCGCAGACGATACGGTAGCTATCTTTGAAGGAAATGACTGGACTGACACACACAAACTTGCTGAAAGTGGAATTAATGTGATAAAACAATGGCTTAACAGAAATCTACTAACACTGAACACTTCTAAAACCAAATACATGAGATTCAGCTCAGCTATAAAGGGACAACCTAGTACAACACACACAATAAAAACACATAATCATGACTGTAACGCCTATAATACTGAACCTAACTGCAATTGTGAAGATCTTGAATGTGTGAAAAACATCAAGTACCTAGGTGTTATAATAGACAATCATCTAAAGTGGAATTATCACATTGAAAATCTTACAACTAGGGTAAGAAAACTGACTCATATTTTCTTTGCAGTGCGAAACATAATTAGACAAGTAGATCTAAGAAAAATATATTTCGGACTGTGCAACCCCCTCTTAATGTATGGTTGCATTGGCTGGGGAGCATCAGGAAGATCAATTCTAGATCCGCTTATGAAGGCCTAGAAATCAATAATTAAAGTCATAATGCGCAAACCATATAGGTTCTCTAGCGATGAGCTCTTAAAACAATTTAATGTACTTGATATTCGAAAAAATTATATAAAAAGGTTATTATCCATGTACATAAAAATCTAGAAAATATTAATGAAGTTGACCATAAACATATCACAAGAAGCCACACCAGAAATGACCCTATGATCCCAACGAGCAATACGGCAAAGTATCAAAAGACACACACATACTTGGGACCTAAACTGTACAACAAAATCCCCCCTGAATTAAATATAAAAACTTGTAATATTTCCTACATAGGCCCAATAATAACTAAATGGTTGATTGGACTGGGTAGAGGAGAATCTGAAAAAATGTTAAAAAAACGTCACATAATAAATAGACATAAACTAATCACACACTATACAGGGTGTATCGGCACTAACCCGACAAACTTTAACCAGCTATTCCTTAGCACATTTGGAGTAAAAAATGTTATGGGCACTTTGCTGTCCGGTAGCATTTTTTTTTTCAATTAAAAACAAAAAAAAATAAAAATTTCCACACTCCATCACTGTTTTGGCATTGCTTTTCGTGCTCAACAGCTGTTATAAGCAAGTATGTCGAAAAGCGTCTTCGATCTTTCGCACACACTAATTAATAATAGTTAAAAATGAGACGAATGGTGCCGTGCCATTTCGTTGTGATTGTAAAAGCGCGCCAATATAGGTACACACGTGCATTATTCAACGGAATTCGAATAAAATATTGCCAGATGGGTTTTCAAACTTTGACAAAGGATAAAACATTGGTGACATGTGGTGAAAATATGAATAGTAATTTTTTTATTAAAAATAACGTTACCGGACAGCAAAGTGCACATAAGATTTTTTACTCCAAATATGCTAAGGAATAGCTGGTTAAAGTTTGTCGGGTACGTGCCGATACACCCTGTATATATCTTCCATTATTCTAATTATTGCTCATACACAACAGCTCACTTTCTACTCTAACATAAGATTGTAACGATTAAACATCACAAATTAAAACATTAATGAGATATATTATAGACATAGACAAATCACACACTTACTTTCACATATTTTTGGTTCCTTGGAACGGGCAATTTGCCTAGTTAGGAACCAATAATTTCGACCTGATAAGGTACAACAATCTATAATCACTAAAAATATTTTAATTATATCTTGTATCATATTGTACTGTGTGTAAATCTAAAGGAATAAATAAATAAAAATAAATATAATCAAACTTATATACCTATTCAGAATCAGCGTTTATTGATCTACATGAATACAATTTTTTTAAGCATTATTATTAGTGTCTAATTCTTTATTCTATTCTGGCAGAGAATTAAACCATAACTTTGGACAACATTGCTGCTGTCCGATCTGAGGTCGATTACCATTAAAAAGAATGGCTTGAATGACATTGTTTTTAATTTTATTTACAAAGACAGCTTTTTTATTTTATGGTATTGCTTTTAAATGATTGCTACCGGCCTTGATTTCAAATTGTAGATTGGGACGATTGAAAAGCATTTAAAACGGGAACAATGGGCCTTGAATTAAGACATATAGACCAATTTGATCAAGTAATGTTCAATTATTGCCTATGAACATACAGCATTTTGATTGTACACGGTGTCCGAAAACTCACAGTACAAGCGGGAAACTAAATCGATAGAAAGATAACCCATTTATTAAAAAAATAATTTTATTTTTTATTTTTTATAAACGTGCCTCTAGCAACTGATTTCTTTTATATTTGACATAATAAATTCCAACTTCTGTTTCGATTTACTTGAAAAATTCGCTCAAACTAAAAAAGTTTTATATGCTACAAAACTACTGATTGGCAATACTTTCGAAGAAATGTTAGAAGTGTTCAGCTGCATGGAAAATAGTAATAAGAAGGCTGTAATAACAAAACTCAATAATAATTATAAAATTAGCATAATACCATTCTTCTGCATGGGTTAATTACAAAAAGGCCATAGTAACGTAACATTATAAAAAAATAAAGTTAGCATAATATATTATTCTTTAGCATGAGTTAGTTACATGAAGCCTATAATAACATACATCTATAATAATAATATTAATGAAGTTAGAATAATACTATCTTCTCCTTGGGTTATTTACAAGAATGCTATAATAACATGTATCAACAATAATAATCATAATCGGTCCATGGGTCTGTTACAAGAAGACTATAATGACATATCTAAATAATATTAATAATAATTTATTTTTTTAATGATAAACTAGTCTTTATAAGACAAGGTTTATTATGCATAGAACAAAGGATAATAAATTATTATAAGCGATAATTAGTCGCCTGAAATATCCATACAAATTGAAAATATCAAGCTGACGTAGATCAGTGGTCCAGAGTACCTGACCGGACATCAGAAGGTACGGGTTCAATTCCCGTCGGCGGCATTTATTTTTACTCGGGAGATATTTTCAATTTGTATGGATATTTCAGGCGACTAATTATTGCTTAGAATAATTTGTTATTAATGACAATTACATAATATTTTCTGCATGAGTTTAGTTTCAAGAAGGCTATGATAACATACCTTGATAATAACAATAATTTTACCATAATACTATTCTTCTGCATGGGATCTTATAGATTAAATATCAAATTTTAGTTAATGATTACCGTTACACCAAATTATTATGTATATCACATATTTATAAAATACCGTATGGGCGTATAAAATAAATAAAGAAAAATCGATACCAAACGTGATTTGGGTTCACCAGTTTCCCGCTTGTACCACTAGTTTCCGGACACCATGTATTGATTAAAAATGCAGTGTGTGAGAATGTGTTCTTAAAATTTATTGAGGAGCGCGTTTTAAAGTTCTCTAAATAGTATAAAATAAAATCGCTATCCGTATCTGTCTGTTTGTGCGCTTAGTTCTTCTAAACTACGCAACGGATTTTGATAAGATTTTCACTATCCTTTAGAGAATTTCTTCCGTTGGTTTATATATATGATACATGTAAATTATATTTATAGAAAGTAGAAAAAAGTCGAAGTTTTGTAATCAATCGAATTTGTTTTTCGGGCGCTTACATTGCTAACGCTGGCTAAACTTTATAAGATACATGAAAATAATGTACTACGGAATTGTATATCTTAAAAAGGCCTACAGAAAAGTCCTGGATGGTATATGTCTATCTCTTAAGGATAACCCCCAGAAACGCCGGGTACCCATAAGCTAGGAATGCATATCTGCTAATGCTATCACATCACAATGTAGCGATTCTCAAGTGTGCTCATCGTTGTTTACTGGGGTAAGTAAATTATGAAACATTTGTAAAAGTGTCTTAACTAAATACTCTGAAACTAACTACGACTCTGCAAACAGAAGAAATTTACTTTGCCGAATTTGGACTTCGCAAATTAGTTCATAACGTGGCGAGTAATTTGCGCTCCCATGTAAAAATGTCTATTCATTCAAAAGCAGATTTTACTTTTAAGAACTAAATGGTGATATTATAATGCGAGATGTCTATTTACTGTCAGATTGATTTATTGACGAATCACAGTCAGCTTATCCCCCTTCGTTCTTCAACAGTTGATTTTACCCCTCGCCATTATCTTCTCGTCTATTAATTCCTATGTCTGTGGTCATTACATAAGAAAAGAAAAGTCGAGCAGCAGTTAATAATCACAAAAACATTTTTTTAATGTCACCTTTGGGGATGGTGTGCGGAGGCTCTTTTTAGGAAAGAAAGTGGAAGAAGTTCTGGAAAGGAAAGGGTGTGAGGGTGGGAAGGAATCTGGTGGTCAGTGAGTCCAGGAGTCACGGCCATATGAATCCATCCTTTCCACTGTCGTGCAAGGCGATGTTCTTATAGTGCCCTGCTGGAAAGGTCAAATGGTCTCCGTCAATCAGATTCTCTCAATCCGGTCTGCCACAAACAGATCTGTCGCAAAAATCCGGACAAATCTCACCCCATGAACCCGGGCACCCCTGCTAAGTTGCCAAAAGTAGCGAACCTTTGGGATGATCTATGGCAGGGTGTTGGTTATCCAATTAATGTTAATGATCATTCTCTTATAGCATCTGTTTGTTGTGTACATTATAAACAAAATGAATTAAAAAGCAGGAACTAGCCGCAACTGTTCATAGTTCAACCATCGAATCAATTCGCGTTAAAGTCCAGTACAATAAGTCATCCGTCGTCATCATCAGATCTGTCAAAGTAATTAGGCCATCTCCCATCTCGTATTTACCAATAAAGGCTGGGCGATGGACTTCTAGTTCACGTAGCATCATTTTGATATTGTCATTTCTGCGTATTGTGATGTCATATGATTTGCAGGATGTTCTAAGTTTATAGTAACTTTTACTATTTTAAACTAATACAAATTATAGTTATTATATTGGAAGAAAATTTTTAACAAATACATGCGTTTTTTTAAATAAATCTTTTTGAATTTCTCTTCTGTTTTCTTGAAATAATGTTTGAATGAAGTGGAATCGTGTAAGTGGAAATTAACCCACTTTCCTACATCCAATCGAATTGAAACTTGGGGGATAGACTCGTTGTCGATGACAATGCATTATATCAACTTTTGGTGCCAATCACGTAAACACACGACGACATATAGTCATTTCTCTGAAATCAAATGTTTCACAGCAATTAATATACGAAATAAATGTCGGTCTTATCAAATTAATTAATGCAACTCCTGGATTCGGAAATTGATCCATTTCCCGAAATTCGGCAGAGAGACTCGTTGTCAATGACAATGATTTATGGCGTATACAAACAAATGGTCATATGTGCATTTCTCTGTAATTAGATGACATTACAGCAGTTAATATACGAAATAAATGTCGATCCTACCCGATCGGGATTTGGCCCAGTTGTTAGCCAGGTTGACTCTAGTTACTGAGGAGAAAGATTCAATCTTCAGTCAAACAAAAATCAAGTGCGAAATTCATTTTTTTATAGGTCAAAATCAGCTTTTTTTGTATTTTGAAATCGTCGTCGAAGCGTAGACACAGCTCTAAAAGTCTTTGATTGTAACTCTGCTCCAATGAACTCAGATTTGTTAAAAAAAATTGTATCATTTTCAAAATTGGAACTGATGGTGTCAAGAATTCAGACAAGCGATGCAGTAGGTAACTACAAGATGCGGCAAAAGTAATGTCATAATATGAATGTGGCATAATTTTTGCAAATGGCGTGAAATGTCACTGTGCTTTGACATTTTATGTTGCAGACAGAGAGAGAAATAGTTGACAACAAGCAATGGAGCTATACAAACCTCAAGAACTGGTAATTATTGTTACTGCTTATTTGACCAATTTCCGAGCTGTTGTAGCTATTATACAATATACATTTTTAGCAAAACATTACGTTAATTCTAAATTTGAGATGTGTATTTCTTCTGTTTGAAGTTTTCAGGGTTAATCCTGACAAGTAAAGTCAGATTTTGTGATTTTTCCACTTTCAAAAAAGTGTTATTTACTGACTAACTAGATTTATTAACAATAATCTTCTTCTTCTTTCTTATGGTGGGGGGGTCAGAGGGGGACATCTAGGCCTGCGAGTCAGTTTAGGGCCTCAGGCGTCGCCATGTGGACATCAACAATCCCGCCGGGGAATGATTGGTGCGGGCATTCGTTGACCATATGTGCCAACTGCCACACGCAACGGTTGTGTCCGCCGCGCTGTTCGCGATGCCACCGGCACGGTATTGTTACCGCGCGTGTAGGTAGTGCAGTGAGTGAAGCGGATACCAAATTAAGCGGGCCTCCAACTGCAAACTATCTCGCTATTTAAGGGGCCGAAGACCGATAGGTCTCCCGGCCAAGGGGAATCGATAAATATCGGGTAACAATCAACAATAATAATATCCATTGATTTTTCACAGGTTCGTCAATAGTAACAATTGTATTTACTATTTCTGTAGCAAAAAAATATTTTTCTTCGTTTCGAGTTTCACCCTGTGTCAGAACTAATGAAAGTGTAGTCGTATTTTATTATAACTGACAGAATATATCATTGTTGGTCGGTCAATAACGCCTTATGAATTGAAAGGTTATGAACCTCTCTGAAATGCACATTTGTCTTCATAAAAATAACGTCATAGGCGGGAATACACATTTGAAGTCATAAAACCCTTGGATCAGCTTCTAGCCGCAGACAATCAATGGCTATCAGGGTAAACGTTATGCTACGTATACATAAGCAAGCCGAACTGCAGAGCTGAACCTAAACTTATAGGAAAGGAATGTTGTAAAACGCCTCTTCCAGTTGCTTTGTTCCTTTCACGTAATTCATGGATCGGTTCGCGTTTCGGTTTGCAAATGTATAAGTACCATTACATGGTAAATATATATTTTTTAAATACTGCTATTGCATCATGTGACTTAAAGAGGTAACTTCCCAAGGACTGGCGTCAACCGCGTTATCCCGATTGGATACAGCCGCCAAATCTGTAATCTGTAATAAATATTAACTTCTGTAATATCATTCAATTTCAGAGGAATGCGTAAATGTTTACGTGTGAAATTTGTAATTGTCACCAAATGGATTTCAGCCACAACGAGTCTATCTGCCGAGTTTAAGGTCGATCGGATGTCGGGAAGTCGGTTAATTTCCGATTCCAAGATTTGCATTCATTAATCAATCGAAAAAATGTGAAATTCAAATAAATATATTTATAAAAGGGGCCGTTCAAGTATTATGTAAGAACTATAGGGGGGCAGGGGGGTCTTTGCTTTGCTTATTTTTGATGACATGGGGGGTGGGGGGGTCGAGATAGTGATTACGTCAGCACTGCTCAGCAGTAGTTATTTTTTTTACACATTGGCAACCCACACATTGTCTATGTTTGAAAACCGAATACATATTCAGGGATTCCCACAAATAATTAATACGTTTAGGTACTCGCTTAGTTTGCTTAAATGAATATTATATGCATTAAAGTCCTCTATCCTAAGTCTATTTTATAAGTGCTGCTTATGAATCAATAAAAAAACAGAATACATTAACAGAAAAATGCATATAGGTACCAATTTTTACGTAAGCATGGGAGGGGGGGGGGGGGGGGGTATGAGCTTTGCTTACTTTTGGTGACAAGGGGGAAGAGGGGGTAAATAATTGTAATAAATCTGCTTACGTAATACTTGAACGGCCCCAAAGGCGAAATATTAGTTTCTTCAAAATAGCTGCATTCGTTTGCGGCAAAGGGTCAAAGGAATGTATGAGGAAATATCTGATCGGTAGTGTATTCGTTTGAATTTTTTATAAATGCGGTTTTTACTTGTTGAAATAATAATCTTTATGTTTGTGCGAAGACTGAGATGTTTGGGGTTCGGTCCTCTTTGCTTACCCCTGGTTAGATAGTTTATATTTTATTAGCGTGATGGTTAGATAGTTTATATTTTATTATAATATGTTTGCATTTTCCTCCAGGAATCATAATCGACCTGCTCGAGTACGTAGCCATCGCGGATTTGCCCCAGGGCGTGACCATCTCCAAGCCTTATTGCTGGACGAACGGTACCGACGAGGACTCTGAAGTAGAAAGAGCTTACCACCTCGACGAGACTGCCCAGCTCACCGTGCAGACGGCTGTGGCCTTTCCGGACGGGTTCCCCACCGACTTCTCTCTGCTTTTAGTGGTCAAGACGGTGAAAGGTAGGCAGTTAAAATGTGTTTTTCAACTTTAAAAAAATTGAATACTAACCCAGGGCAATAAAAACAAAATATTCTGGTAATTCACAGTTTTGATACATCTTTTGGACGGAGAAATAAACAAAAAATAACAGAAATTAATATATTTAAAACTAAAGTCAAAACATGGCTGAGAGAACTGAGTTTTAATCAACTTGCAAACATTAGACCGGTCAGTGGTTGAGTGGGCATAGCGCTTGGGTCTCACCCGAGCGTCGCGTGTTCGATTCCTCGGCTGGCTAAGTCCTCCATCACAACACAAGCAACATTTTCGGCTTTCTGTGGTGGTAGTAGGAGATTTTCAAACATTGTTGGGTTATTCGTAACCCGGGAATGTTTGTCTTTCTTTAAAAAAAAAAAAAAAAATTATGAGGACAATTTTATGACCGGTCGGTGGCCGAGTTGACATCGCGCTTGGGTCCCACCCAGGCGTAGTGTGTTCAATTCCTCAGCTGGCTAAGTTCTCCATCATAACACAAGCAACATTTTGCGCTTTCTGTGGTGGTAGTAGGAGATTTTCAAATATTGTCAGGTTATTCGTAACCAGGGAATGTTTGTCTTCCTTTTTAAAAAAATTAAAAGTTAAAATGTAAAAACTAGTGCAAGACGCCTCAGAACAAGAAACCCTAGTGAAGAGGACTACAAAAATGGTGACACTATTCTTATTTTAGGCTTCATATGTACTTACATCATATAGAAACTTTTACATAAAAAACTGTAATGTACTAGTGTAATGTTTGGTTATGTTCTTAATATGAAATATAGATCGTAAGTATTCAATAAATGTTTTGGTTCATTGATGCATGATGAAATGAATCTCTAGCAGGACATACTTCGGTTCTATCAGAGGCAATGAGTTATTCTGTCGAACGACACAACTGCAGGTGAGCTCCCTACCCGGGGATCGGCTAGCATCGGATGTACCCATTCGGGTACAACCGTTATGCTATCTCTGTCAGATGGTTCAAGTACCGCCATCCAGGGCCGGCCCCATGCGGCCGCAAATGATTGGCACGCAGATTCGATGTTAACCCCGTAGCGGATAATCGAGTTTCTTATTATTATTTTGTAACATGGTGCAATTCCAGAGCAAAGAAGTCCAGTACAATTAAAGTCCTGGATAGGTTGGAGAAATGACTCCAGAGGATTTGCGAAAAGGGGGCACCAAAGTAGGCCACCGAAAGAATAGGGACGTCTCAGGCGCCTTGTCAAGACGATGGGTCCCCTCCAGAACAGGACAATGAAGATGACGATCTCCAATAATTTTTAACCTAAATAACATTAAATTTATTTTCGATTTCCAGGAAAAGGACAAACAACATTGCTGACAATCTATTCAGACAATGGGGATGAACAGTTGATGCTCTCCCTGGGAACGGACGTGTCAATCTTCTACGAGGATATAGACGGCAACCCGGCTGATGGAAACATGATCTCCTTCGGAGTCAGCATCGACGATGGAAAGTTAGTATTCAAACTTCCTCTACTTCAAACTAAAGTAAAACTAATTGTAAAAACACACACCATCAGTTACTTCCGTATAGCATTAGATAGCTCAGCAGGGTGATTCTGTATCTTTAGCGTTAGTCTAACGTAGCTTAATCGGCCTTAAATTGGTCGCATGTATCGTACATAACAGGAGTTTTGACGAAGATGGATCAGGCGAGGATCAATACACCAAAGAGTTTCTGATGATAGAGTGACTGATATGAAGATTTAGATAACGCAAAAGATACAGAAAAATCCCGTCGATCGAAGTCGCTCTACATTTGGCTACTCCATACAACCAAATGATTTATCTACATTGCTTTATTCTGTTTCCAGATGGCACAGGATAGGTCTGAGCGTCAAGGGAGACTCCATGACGCTTGTGGTAGACTGTGATAGGTTCTTCACGAAGATGCTGCAGAGACTGCCAACATCCAAACTCAACACCATGGGCGTGCTCATCATCGGCCAGCAGCTCTCCGAGGAAGACTATTTTACCGTGAGTTTGATGGGGAAACCTTTAAATCTCATTTCGTCGGTTCATGGCTGAGGATCGTGACCCTCACTCTAATTTCCCTGATGAATGAGGCTTCTTCATCCTCGTGGTACTGTGGTGCATGAAAAGCCGCGGAGACCGGCAGTTTGGAAGGGATATATGTAAAGACGATTGTTAGAGAAAGCGCACTAATTTAAAACAAAGTTCTTAATTAATAGGCGTAAGCGAATGTATTTAATAAAGCGTGTTTTATTTAAATAGATAAATCTCTCCACAAATGTCTAAAGTAGCATTTAAAGAAAAACTCTATTTTTTATGTCTATGAAAAGTTAAATAACATATTTCAAAAGTCAATACTGATATTTAAAATGTTTTTAGGGTGATGTTCAACTTGTCCAAGTGGCAGATACCCCGGATGTAGCATACGACATGTGCAAAACAGTCGCACCAAACTGCTACTATGGAGGAGATATCTCAGAGACTATCGAAGGGAGAGTCTTCACAACATCCTGGACGACAGTTTCGAATGGACAACCATCGGGAAACACCAACTCAAAACTGGAAAACATGTCGGTAGACGATTCAGAAAATAGTGGAGCATCAGCAATTGAAACATCAATAAACGAAGGAAATTATTCTTGGATTGGTACAACTATTCCTGGATATTCTCAAAATTTTACTGTTGAAGGAGTCGAAACCAATTCAGGAGATACTGGAAGAATCGAACAAAGTTTTGGAACTAGAATCGAGAGGAATGTCACGAGGAGAACTAATGGTGATCTTGGAACTTACGAAGAAGACCTTTTGGAAGAGGCAGACTATGATGAAAATTCTGTGAGACCCATTGTCGTTTCTAGACCGTACGTAGGAGGAAGGTATGATTTAGGGAGAGGCTACACTGTTGCTGGTGGATTAGTTTCTGTTTCTGAAACTGGAGGTGGAAGAAGTGGTAAGTAAAATAATTTTTAAGTAAATCAATTTTAAACATTTGTCATACGTCTCGCTTTACTATATCTGTCACCAACTGAAACGTCCTCAGGTATTCGCGTCTTTACATCCTCACTGATTTACTATTTTTTTTCGGGAGCGCCTATTGTAAACTTTTAAATTCAAATAGAAAACATATTGTTATCTCTTTCTATCAATGTTTAAATCAAATATCTCACAGTAATACAAAATGAGATGGCGCGACTTCCATGAAGCCCGTGTCAGTCTGGGAAAAATATTTTGAAATTTTAGCGAATAAATCCTGTTATAAATTGGCGCCCAACGTGGGGTTTTTATAAAAAAAACTGTTGTGTACGACTCATTTTCCATATGTATTAAGTTTATTGTCATTATTATTAATTTGTGTCCATGGTTATAGCCCAAGAAGAAGACTATCTAAGAGGAGAAGCTACCAAGAGTGGATTTGAGAATAAGGGTGTCAATTCTTCTGGAAGTTCTTATAATGTTTCTGGAGGTTACAATATTATTGGATCTAGACGACCCGGGGTAAGTTTATTTTTATTTTATTGGTTTGTTTGAATAAATAACAGCTATTGATTGATAGTGATGATACGTATAAAGTATTTCTACTTATGAGCCATGTTTTCAGCATATATCTGAATCTATTTGGGAATTTACAATTTTTTATGTTACTTGGCAACATGTTGAACATTTTAGGCGCGGTATATTCTAGCGTTCGCTTTCCATATTTATTGCTATATTTTGGAACAAGCATGCTTTCATCTTTGTGAACCCAGTATTGTGTGTTTATGTCCCAATTTCTTTTTATATTAAGAGTCACATACATACTGAATCAATATTTTTTCCCATAGTAGGCTAGATATTTAAGCTTCGATACAATAATGAAATGTTACGTCTCTGTGAAAAATAATGCATTTATAGAGGGTGTTGATTATTTCTTGTTTTGTTTTAATCATTCTTGAAGGATCCTCATTTCTTTCTTTCACATTTGACTGTGTCGTTTCTCAGAAATGACTTCTACACTTCTAACTACTGAAGATAATACACACTAGAAATTCCTTCAGTGTAGATCTGAATAGAAACCCATGTCGCCACAGACTTAGTATATTTTGGTTCTAGCTCATTTTGCACAGTTTCAATTTGTTAAGCAACACTCTTGCCATAAGTCACATCAAGTGGATCGCTACGTTTGGTGATTCGGGGTGCTGGCAGGGGTGCCTTAGTTCATGGGGGTGAGGTTTGTATGGGTCTCGGCGTTGAATGCAGGAGAGACTGTTTGAGGAAAACCATTTGACCTCTCCAGCCAGACTCTCTCTCGATCCCTAAAAAGACCCTCCACAGTCCACTCACCATCCCACAACAAAAAGTTGGCGGTAGGTAAAATCATAATAGTAAGGAGAAAAGTCCTTAACTACGAATCCGTATGCCGCGGGTTCGAATCTCCGAGTGCAAAATAATTTTTTAATTCAATTAAATTTTTTATTTTTCACATGTTATAATTTTTCCAGTTCGGCAGTGGTGTGTCCGGAGGGAGCGGCACAATATCAACTGGAGAACTGCCCGTGACTCCTCTCAATGGTACCAGTGGCTCAACACCTGCCCCTGATTCAGACGGAGATGATTATGACGGAGAGATTGAACCGACTACTACGGAGAACTCAAATGTTAGTTACATCTATTCATTTAAAGAAGAGTGTCTGTGGCGGGAGGCGAGGATTTGATTTTTAAATTTTAATCTAGAATTTTATTCGGAGATTGGTGACCTTTTTAAGACTTTACCTTAAAAAAACGCCTTTTTAGGCGTATATATAAATAAATAAATAACACAAAAGGTAACTGTCAACAGGAGGTTAAAAAAAACACCCCATCCCTAATTCTGCTTTAACCACTCGATCGATTGGTGTAATACACACACATTATGTATACATTTTCCATATTATTTAATTAATAGTATTTCTCAAAATATTTATGTGAAAACATATGACAATGCTTACTACGGTTTAAAGCCAATGAATCCAATTATATTTAAAGCCAATAAATCCAACTAGATTTAAAGCCAATAAATCCAACTAGATTTAAAGCTAATAAATCCACCTAGCTTACTGTGGTTTAAAGCCAATAAATCCACCTGGACTCATTAGCTTGAAACTGCTTACTGTGGTTTAAAGCCAATAAATCCACCTAGACTCATTATCTTGAAACTGCTTACTGTGGTTTAAAGACAATAAATCCACCTAGACTCATTATCTTGAAACTGCTTACTGTGGTTTAAAGCGAACGAATCTACTTAGATTTAAAGCCTATTAATCTACCTAGATTTGAAGCCAATGAATCCACCTAGATTAAAATCTATTGATTCCACCCAGATTTAAAGCCAATAAAACCACCTAGATTAATTGGCTTGAAACTGCGTACTGCGGTTTAAAGTCAACGAATCCACTTAGATTTAAAGCCATTGAATCCACCTAGATTTGAAGCCAATGAATCATATTTTTTGGTTTTATATTGGCGTATTTTATACTTATTGATGAAATTTAGCAAAATTCAAAATAAGAGGGAAATGACTGTCTACATCTGATTTTGCACACTTGACGTTCAAAATAAGAGGAAAATTACTGTCTACATCTGATTTCGCACACTTGACGTTCAAAATAAGAGGAAAATTACTGTCTACATCTGATTTCGCACACTTGACGTTCAAAATAAGAGGAAAATTACTGTCTACATCTGATTTCGCACACTTGACGTTCAAAATAAGAGGAAAATGACTGTCTTCATCTGATTTTGCACACTTGACGTTCAAAATAAGAGGAAAATGACTGTCTTCATCTGATTTTGCACACTTGACGTTCAAAATAAGAGGAAAATTACTGTCTACATCTGATTTCACACACTTGACGTTCAAAATACGAGGAAAATGATTATGTTCATCTGATTTCTAAAAACTCTGTGTAGATCTGGCTATTTATTGATTCTGTAAACAGCGAAACTTCAAGAAAAATGGTATAAATAGATTCTAAGGGAAAATATAACCGAACGTAGTTTTTTTTTACAGCAAGAGGCTCTGAAAGAAATTATTTTTCGTAATACTTGTGGATGCTGTGTAGGGGGTGTTTTAAGGTACAAAGGAAGGACAGGAAAATCTAAAAGGAAAAAAGGTATGACAGGTTTATAGGAGTCTGGGGGTCACTGGGTTTGGAAGTGAAGAACCAAGGCAATGGTTCGAGAGATTACGGCAAGAGTAGCCCAATTCGGCCGCCAAAACCTGGACAAAACTCACCCCATGAACCCGTGCACCTCTGCTAAGTAACCAAGCGTATCGAGGTACTTGGAGTGACCTGTGTTAGAGGTGTTGGTTATACAATTAATAGTTCCCTCCTGAATCTAAATAAATAACAAATCTATTTTATTTGTAGAGCTCCTGGGTGTCAGGCGGACCCTATGCGCAGCCCGACCCCGGGCGAGGCCCCCCCGGTCCGCGCGGGTACCCGGGCCCCCCTGGTAACTCGGGGCCCCCTGGTCCGAGGGGGGACACCGGCCGGGACGGGATACACGGCTCTGATGGGATTTCCGGACCCCCTGGACATGTCTTCCTTATTCCGGTAACAACTAATTATTTTATCACTATGACACTTTTAATTTTTATGTGAGTTAAAGCGGACAAGAGTCGCAACTGCTCCCAATAGTCTGGAGCCAATGAGACTATAGCAACTCCAATGGTATGTTGTGGTGATGAGGGGTAGGAGATGGGAAATAGAAGGTGGGGAAGTACCCAGCTATCAATATGGTCAACCTGCTAAATACGGCCAAATATTGGAAGTAATTAATTAGTACAAGAAACAACAACTATTTACATCGGGGGAGATGGACCGTTTTTTAGAAAGAGGGAACACCAAGCCATGTCTTTTCATTTAGAAGTCTACAATACACCAATACAATGGGAAATCATTACTTGGGTGATGTTGACATATTCAATACCAACTTGGCAAGTTTTGTGGATCATTTAAAACATTTATTTCAACAATACTCCTAAACACATCATGTAAACCTACAAATAGCTGTAGTTTTCTGTTTTTGTTTCTTGTGTTTGTATGACTTGTTGCATAGCTTTTATCAAATTTAATTTTATTCTTATTTTTTATGTTTCAAAGTATCTGTCAAATTAAAATTATAGTACCAACCATATAAAAGCCCTCTGGGCGTTAAATAAATAAATATGTAAACATTAAATCAATTTGTAAAATTATGTAAAGCGGGAATATCAAGAGGGAGGAGTTATAATGGATTCAAAAGATTGGACAATGCGTTTTGCTCAAAAAATTGTTATTAAAAGGAAGCTACAAACCATAAATGTGTATATTCTTGGTATGCTTTATATCGTCACGAATATAGGTAATAGGCATTAAAATCGATTGACAAAATGAGTCTAGAAACGCTCGATTTCAAGCACAAAAGTGGTTTTTATTTATTTTGTAAACAATTTAATAAGAAAGCAAAAAGTTAGTCAAGGGAAACTGTCACAGACAATAAACTTAGTTATAATATTGTATTTTTTTAAGTTGTTTATTTTATGCGTTCATGCATTTCTATTGAAAAACATTTTTTTTTAGTTTACATTTATATTTTTTATTAAGGAATCAATTTGTTTATTTGTATTCTACTCAAGGAAAGCGATAGGAAAACCTTCATTTTATCTAAAGCCTCATTTTATCTAAGCCTATTTCACCGTGCTTCATACAATTTTAATACTTCACACAGTAAATTAGACTTATTTAACTCAGCACCCCACAATTTCAAACCTAAAATCAATAAATAATTATATTATCATTATTATGTTTTTATTAATACACATACGTACATGTTACACATTACACAGACTAGATCCATCCCATCCCCCTCCCTTCCGCCATCCCATCCCTATAGGCTAATTGTAACTTTTTTTCTAACATAAATATTATATATGTTCACTAAATAATTAAAATACCTTAGTGAAAACCTATTATTGGTTAAATAATTTAACACTTACTACACCATACCTTGTAATGATTATAACTGTTGGTTTTCCAAATAAAATAAAATTAAAATAAAGCATATTTTTTGGTATTCATAATATAAGCCAATTCGTTATAAAGATTAATCGAAAATAGTTATTTAGCATTAAGCTTCGCGTTAATATTGCTTCGATGGTAAATATAATAATGTATGTATTTTTTGGTTTATCAGTTAACAGGGCAAGGCGGAGGAAACGAGAAAGGTCCCGATGGACAACCAGAAGCAATGCAACAAATGCTTGCACAGCATATTGTAAGTATCAAATAAATATAAAACATAAAAATCTATTTAGTAATTCATTTAATCAATATATACAAGGTGTCCGGAAACTCGTAGTACAAGCGGGAAACTGGGGAATCTACATCACATTTGGAGTCGATTTTGTGGTATAACTTTTTTTGATTTGAGCTTTCGTTTTCGAGTAAATCGAGTCAGAAGTTGATTTTTTTTTTGGTCAAATTCTTGTGAATTATTAGTGACGATCAAAGTACCTAACTAATTAAAACTATTTAAAAGAAAAACAAACAAAGAATTGAGGATTTAAAGCA
Source organism: Hesperophylax consimilis (assembly GCF_061612785.1). Classification (NCBI taxonomy): domain Eukaryota; kingdom Metazoa; phylum Arthropoda; class Insecta; order Trichoptera; family Limnephilidae; genus Hesperophylax; species Hesperophylax consimilis. The sequence goes on along the minus strand of NC_142854.1, from coordinate 20,640,118 downwards.
TTATTTTGAAATCGCCCATCATTTAATTCTTTATAATAATAAAATATTCGGTCGCTTCACGGTTAAAAACATTTCGGCAACTGTGTAAGGAGGCCGACAGACGTAGCTATCATCAAAATATGACAAAATTATAGCTGTCTCTATTTGCTCGGTTCAAGAAACACGTGAAAGAAAGACGAACTATAGTTTCCATAAAATAACACGAAGCAGATTGCACATCCGTATCAACAACAAATTCTGTACCCGAGAAGCATACGGATGCAAGTCCAAAAAGATAAATGTTCAGGAGAGCCAAACTTAATAAGTTGTAGAAGAATTCGAAATTTTTTTTTTTTGATTCTTAACATTAAAAAAAACGCCCGCGCGATTAGAGATTTTAATGTAAAAAAAAATCAAGCTATTAAATTTCACAATGCACGCAATGCATTCTTATTAGGTAAATACTAATTAGGCGGAATTTTAGTTTAAAAAAAAAAAAAATACCCGCGCGATTTTGTCTCTAGGCGTTCGTTTCTTCGTAAAGTAACAAGAATACCAACATAACAAAATGACATTTGAAAATAATGTTTGAAATGGACAGTCTCGTTTCACAGAACCAAAGCTAATTTTAAGTTTACGTAATCGAAATTTAGAATGAAATATTTTCCACTGCCCCCAATGCAAATAGTTATTATTTTTGGTAATTATTCGGAATCGCTGGACAAGGATTACATGAAATATTTTTAAATAAAACCTTCTGATTTACCTTAATTACTATAAAAGTAATCTGACTGCATTTGGGATATTTTTAATTTTAGCATTTTAATTTTAAATTACGTAAATCGAAAATTCACTCTTGTTGTATGGGATGACAGCTAGAATGGTTTCTGTTGATAAAATTTTCTTTTGTTTGTATTCCTGATACGAGTGGCTATATTTTTTACCATGTGCAAATACTAGTTAGGTACTATTTTAGCCAAACTCGAATAATAAAATAAAGATATTTAGGTATGTTTTATAAAATAGAAAAATTAAAAAAGGTGATGTTATTATAGGTTAGGTTGGATTATTATAGGTTAGGTTGGTTTATTATTAGGATTTAGGTTAGGATAGATTGGATATTATAGGTTAGGTTGTATTATTATAGGTTAGGTATGATTATTATTAGGATATAGGTTAGGTTGGATTATTATAGGTAAGGTTGGTTTATTATGAGGATTTAGGTTAGGTTAGGTTGGATAATTATAGGTTAGGTTCGATTATTATAGGTTAGGTTCGATTATTATTAAGATATAGGTTAGGTTAGGTAAGGTTGGATTATTATAGGTTAGGTTGGATTATTATGGGTTAGGTTAGTTTAGGTTTGATTATTATAGGTTAGGTCACTATAGTTTAGGGTAAATAAAACAATAATTATAATGATACCTAAATATAAATAATTTAAGTTTTTTAAGTAACATAAAAATATTTTATTTTTCGAGTTTGGCCAAAACGGTACCTAACTAGAATTTGCATTCTGAAATGATTCAAATTCTAGCTACTCGTATCAGGAATACCAACCAGAGAAAAATGTCATCAACAGAAATCATTCCAGCTGTCATCCCATACAACGAAAGTGAATTTTCGATTTACGTAATTAAAAATTAAAATGCTAAAATTAAAAATATCCCAAATGCAGTCAGATTCTTTTTATAGTAATTAAGGTAAATCAGAAGGTTTTATTTAAAAATATTTCATATGATCCTTGTCCAGTGATTCCGAATATTTACCTTATTTTTATGTAATTAAGGTGTATCAAAAGATTTTTTTAATAAAAAAGTGCGTATTGACAGCGACATCTAAAATTTACCTAATTTATTTCAAGTTTCAAGTCTGCATCAAAAACTAATTTCTTCAAATTTTGGACTTATACCCGTATACCCGTGGACTTATACTGATGGGCTGACAATGGCTGACGTCCGGTTTTAGGCCACCCACGCTCAGCATGTTTCGCGACAACTTCAGTTTGCTCATAACGGTATTGTCTAGTAGTCGTATAATTTACGTGTCAACAAGCTATAATTAACCCTTTTTTGTTTTCAGATTAATTAACAAACATTAAATCAAAGTGTGTGTTATTTTGATATGTTAGTGTGAGTTACTATTATTGTGCGTTATTATTGTTTTGATAGTGTGAGTGTTTGAAAACAGTTGTACGTTTTGTTTTGATTTTGAGACTTATCAAGCCTTAAACGAGGTAAAAATTAACTCCGACATGATTAAAATAGTGCTATAATCAATCAATCGGACGGACGAACTGTGCTTATGTGACGATGTGTTATTTATGTGACGTTTATGTTTTGAATTGGAGATCGGAACATCGCTACATAAATATTGTAAGTAACCTTACCCAGCGCGTCGGCGCGCGTCTCAGATCGAATTCCGAAAAAAATTTAACCCTGAAATAGCCGAAAAATATTTTTTTTTGTTTGTTTTTTTTTTTTTTTTCCTGAAAATGCTCAAATCAAAAAACTTTATGTTTATTTGGGTTCCCCATGTGGTGTAGATTCTCCAGTTTCCCGCTTGTACTACGAGTTTCCGGACACCGTGTATATTACAAAAGTACGTGTACAATGTGCGTGCCGCTAGAAGTCAGAAACGAGTCCCGATATGTTCAAGGGTGGTAGCTCTCTATCCCCCATCCATGAAGAAGGTTCCCATTTTCACCTGAAAGGCGTGCTTTTGAAGATATAAGAGCTGGAAGTTTCGCCCTCTAGAAATTTCTAGAACAGTCCAGAACATTCGAGAGTATTCGAGAGCATTCCAGATCATTTCGGAACATTCTCGAATGTTCGGGAATAGTCTAAAATGTTCGGAAAAGTTAATGATCTTAAAACTGAATTACAGGCCGTTTCCTGATAAACTTTTAGTAAATTCATAATCGTGACAATATATCGGTCTAAATATAGCGTTTTCCAATAAGAAGTGTTATTTTAAATAGTCCGCTATTTCGGTAGATGTTACTTTTGAAGCTGTCATTTTTTAACATTTGACAAGTAGAAACTACGTTATTAATAAAAATGGAACAATACACGCTTTAAAAATGCATTGAAATTATTAAAATTCACTTGAGTGAATCAAATGCAAATCATCTTGAGTGATGAGGCCCATTTCCACCTCGGTGGCTTCGTCAACAAGCAAAATTGTCGCATCTGGGGCTCGGAAAACCCAAGAGTTATTGTTGAAAAGCCTTTCTATCCTCAACGTGTGATTGTTTGGTGCTTTTTATCATCGGTGGAGTCATTGGACCTTACTTTTTGAAAATGAGGCTGGAGCAACAGTTACTGTGAATGGATTGCGCTATCGAGAGATGATTAATGATTTTTTATGGCCGGAATTGGATGGTATTAATCTGGACAACGTTTACTTTCAACAAGACGGCGTTACGTGCTACACAAGCAACGAAACCATTGATCTTTTACGATTGAATATCAAAATAACACCTCTTATTGGAAAACCCTGTAGTGTAAAACAAAATCATTATCCGCGGCTGTCTGTTTTTCTGCGCTTAGTTCTTCTAAACTATGTATCGGAGTTTGATAAGGTTTTCATTATCATTTAGATCATTTATTCCGGAAGGTTTAAATATACACGGTGTCCGGAAACTCGTAGTACAAGCGGGAAACTGGAGAATCTACACCACATGGGGAACCCAAATAAACATAAAGTTTTTTGATTTGAGCATTTTCAGGAAAAAAAAAAAAAAAACAAACAAAAAAAAATATTTTTCGGCTATTTCAGGGTTAAATTTTTTTCGGAATTCGATCTGAGACGCGCGCCGACGCGCTGGGTAAGGTTACTTACAATATTTATGTAGCGATGTTCCGATCTCCAATTCAAAACATAAACGTCACATAAATAACACATCGTCACATAAGCACAGTTCGTCCGTCCGATTGATTGATTATAGCACTATTTTAATCATGTCGGAGTTAATTTTTACCTCGTTTAAGGCTTGATAAGTCTCAAAATCAAAACAAAACGTACAACTGTTTTCAAACACTCACACTATCAAAACAATAATAACGCACAATAATAGTAACTCACACTAACATATCAAAATAACACACACTTTGATTTAATGTTTGTTAATTAATCTGAAAACAAAAAAGGGTTAATTATAGCTTGTTGACACGTAAATTATACGACTACTAGACAATACCGTTATGAGCAAACTGAAGTTGTCGCGAAACATGCTGAGCGTGGGTGGCCTAAAACCGGACGTCAGCCATTGTCAGCCCATCAGTATAAGTCCACGGGTATACGGGTATAAGTCCAAAATTTGAAGAAATTAGTTTTTGATGCAGACTTGAAACTTGAAATAAATTAGGTAAATTTTAGATGTCGCTGTCAATACGCACTTTTTTATTAAAAAAATCTTTTGATACACCTTAATTACATAAAAATAAGGTAAATATTCGGAATCACTGGACAAGGATCATATGAAATATTTTTAAATAAAACCTTCTGATTTACCTTAATTACTATAAAAAGAATCTGACTGCATTTGGGATATTTTTAATTTTAGCATTTTAATTTTTAATTACGTAAATCGAAAATTCACTTTCGTTGTATGGGATGACAGCTGGAATGATTTCTGTTGATGACATTTTTCTCTGGTTGGTATTCCTGATACGAGTAGCTAGAATTTGAATCATTTCAGAATGCAAATTCTAGTTAGGTACCGTTTTGGCCAAACTCGAAAAATAAAATATTTTTATGTTACTTAAAAAACTTAAATTATTTATATTTAGGTATCATTATAATTATTGTTTTATTTACCCTAAACTATAGTGACCTAACCTATAATAATCAAACCTAAACTAACCTAACCCATAATAATCCAACCTAACCTATAATAATCCAACCTTACCTAACCTAACCTATATCTTAATAATAATCGAACCTAACCTATAATAATCGAACCTAACCTATAATTATCCAACCTAACCTAACCTAAATCCTCATAATAAACCAACCTTACCTATAATAATCCAACCTAACCTATATCCTAATAATAATCATACCTAACCTATAATAATACAACCTAACCTATAATATCCAATCTATCCTAACCTAAATCCTAATAATAAACCAACCTAACCTATAATAATCCAACCTAACCTATAATAACATCACCTTTTTTAATTTTTCTATTTTATAAAACATACCTAAATATCTTTATTTTATTATTCGAGTTTGGCTAAAATAGTACCTAACTAGTATTTGCACATGGTAAAAAATATAGCCACTCGTATCAGGAATACAAACAAAAGAAAATTTTATCAACAGAAACCATTCTAGCTGTCATCCCATACAACAAGAGTGAATTTTCGATTTACGTAATTTAAAATTAAAATGCTAAAATTAAAAATATCCCAAATGCAGTCAGATTACTTTTATAGTAATTAAGGTAAATCAGAAGGTTTTATTTAAAAATATTTCATGTAATCCTTGTCCAGCGATTCCGAATAATTACCAAAAATAATAACTATTTGCATTGGGGGCAGTGGAAAATATTTCATTCTAAATTTCGATTACGTAAACTTAAAATTAGCTTTGGTTCTGTGAAACGAGACTGTCCATTTCAAACATTATTTTCAAATGTCATTTTGTTATGTTGGTATTCTTGTTACTTTACGAAGAAACGAACGCCTAGAGACAAAATCGCGCGGGTATTTTTTTTTTTTTTAAACTAAAATTCCGCCTAATTAGTATTTACCTAATAAGAATGCATTGCGTGCATTGTGAAATTTAATAGCTTGATTTTTTTTTACATTAAAATCTCTAATCGCGCGGGCGTTTTTTTTAATGTTAAGAATCAAAAAAAAAAAATTTCGAATTCTTCTACAACTTATTAAGTTTGGCTCTCCTGAACATTTATCTTTTTGGACTTGCATCCGTATGCTTCTCGGGTACAGAATTTGTTGTTGATACGGATGTGCAATCTGCTTCGTGTTATTTTATGGAAACTATAGTTCGTCTTTCTTTCACGTGTTTCTTGAACCGAGCAAATAGAGACAGCTATAATTTTGTCATATTTTGATGATAGCTACGTCTGTCGGCCTCCTTACACAGTTGCCGAAATGTTTTTAACCGTGAAGCGACCGAATATTTTATTATTATAAAGAATTAAATGATGGGCGATTTCAAAATAATGCTTTAAATCCTCAATTCTTTGTTTGTTTTTCTTTTAAATAGTTTTAATTAGTTAGGTACTTTGATCGTCACTAATAATTCACAAGAATTTGACCAAAAAAAAAATCAACTTCTGACTCGATTTACTCGAAAACGAAAGCTCAAATCAAAAAAAGTTATACCACAAAATCGACTCCAAATGTGATGTAGATTCCCCAGTTTCCCGCTTGTACTACGAGTTTCCGGACACCTTGTATATAACATGGATACTATATTTATTGAAATAAGAGAAAAGTCAAGTAACGCCGGGTACACGTAGTTATTAATATTTGGAAAAAAACAGTTGAGTTTTATAATTTTTAAAATTATATAAAAAATTAAATCGATACTAGATTTCCTTCTGTGTTCAAAATTGACAGAATTATCAGAACCGAATATAATAATACGTTTTATAAAAGACGAAATATTCACCACACAAATTAAATGGGATATTTTCACTGTTTTCTCGGAAGGTTTTTTCAATTAATATTTGTGTTTCAGACTAATAACTATTGCTTATAATAATTTGTTATCCTTTGTGCTTCGCATAAAACCTTGTCTTGTAAACATATGTTTACCTTTAATAAATATTGAATATTAATTGATGATTGTTATTTCAGACCTCCATGAGGGGGGCCCAGGGTCCCATGGGGCTCACTGGGCCTTCGGGCTCCGAGGGACGACCAGGGGCTGACGGGGCCAAAGGAGAGCCAGGAGATGTCGGAGAACAGGTAAGAAAACCCTTATTTCTATTTTTCTACCGAAGTTTCGATCAATTTCTGTCAATAAACGATTTTCGGCCGAAAATTCGATGAAAATTGTTTCAGTGTCGGCTGAAATCTAGCTTCCATCGTGCCTAGTCTGGTGCAAATTTAATCAGATCAAGAAAAAATTCTCATCTTTCATAAGTTATATTATTGAATGATTTCAGGGTCCAGCGGGTATGCTGGGGCCAACGGGCCCTCCGGGCAGAGAAGGCCGGCGGGGGAAACCGGGGCGAGACGGGCAAAGGGGTCTCACAGGGATGCCTGGAAACAAGGGCGAGTTGGGCTACCAAGGCCTTCTGGGTAAGTTGTTATTTGGCTAATTCAATGGTTTCGTATACACGGCACCGCGAAACGCACTGAGCCACTCGTAACTAGCAAATAAATAATTCAATTGTGACTACAATAGCGCATTCGGGCCTTAATATTAAATATAATTAATATGATTAATATGATATGTTTATCCAGGTTTACCCGGCGAAAAGGGGGAGAGAGGTGCCCAGGGGGTGATGGGAGAGCAGGGCCTGCCAGGGCACGAGGGCTCGCAGGGGGAAGACGGACCTGCGGGGCAACCTGGCCTGCCAGGGGAACTTGTAAGCAATACATTATACCTAAATAAAAGTAAATATTATTTACTTTAAAAATATATTACTGAAGGTATCGTTCGTGTTCTTAAATATTAATAAATTACGACTCAATTTCAAACACAAGCAGAACGTTTTACAAATGGAAAGTTCGAGATATAATTTCAAGCGCATAACGTAGGCAATTAACTCGGTCTCGGTGTCAAGGTTGCTGATACTATAATAATAATAATAAATAATACTTGGTTGACTTGTATAGCGCCGTTTTTGTGCAAAAACACCTCAAGGGCGATACTATACTGTCGAGTTCCTTCATGCTGTCGCTTATATAGGTGAAAAACGTTCTCAAACATTCCTGTTGATATGGTTAGAAATATTAACAAACAAGCTTATTGGCAAAGGCCGAAACTTCTAGTATGTTCTATGATACTAGAACTCATCTCATTCAATTTACCTTCTCGTAGACTCAGAAATAAAGAACTGCTCTTCCTCAATCAACACTCGACTAATTATGCTTATAATTCATCATTGTCCAGAATATGTAGAATCGTCAACTGACGTCAAGACCTTGATTTTTTTGGTATAAGTCAGAATGTTTTTTGTCGCTCACTATGCAATTGAGGATATTTTGTATTACTTTAGTTTTAGCAAGATTTTGACTTGACTTGACACTTCTATTTCGTTTCTATTTTCTTATGTTTTCCCTGTTTGTCTCTGCTTTTATATATTGGCTGTATATTTATGGTGGTGACGTACCACTACATAACCACAAACTCGTTGATTAATCAGGAAAAAAAATCTTATAATTTAAATTGAAGGTATACCCTTCATTGAAAAAGAGGATAATACTAACAAACACAGAAATATAAAAAGAAAACGGTTACATCTAGGAATTGAACTCAGGATCTCTTCACTTACCGGGACAGGCGTCTTAAACCATTATATTTTATATTCAGAATTAACAATATCATCTTGCAACAATTTTTTCCATATTTTTGGCATCTACCTTTTTAAATGATAACAAAGATTCTAATTAAATTGGTTTGTATCCTAGGTAGTTTCTCGGATAAAGCTAGATTATTATTTATTTATTAATTCTCAAAGAACACAACTAAAGAAAAACATAAACACCTCATCTTAAATCTCACTAGGGTAGTCCTGTGTCATTGCAGACCTTTTCCTCGACTTGAAAATGGAGTGAGTCAGTTCCCGCTGTAAGTACGGAACAATATCTGTTTGATACCTAACCGTGCCAGTCTTACTAAAAAAAATTCAGTACCTACCAGCCAAATGGAAAAGCTTTTGAAAGTTATTGAATAAAAGGTACAATCCTTCACCAGCTTGCGTATGTTTGTGCTCTCAAAACTCGAAACGTAGTCAACCGATATCACTGAAAATTTCAAAGTTTGTTTTCTTATTATTGCCAGGAGTGTTTAGATAGTGGTTTTATTGGTAAAAGAAATCGGGGACGCTCGAGGAATACTTAACGCAATATCTCTGCACCGGAATGTGATACAGAGTCGAATCAAAGTAGATGTAATGTAGTTTTTCAACATTAATAGTGTGGTATACAGTAGTGAATGGCGGAAGAAGTCGGAGACGCCCGAGAAAGGCAATAGCAATAGCGAAGCATTGCGGGGTCCTCTAGAATTAAAGAACAATTTAATAAAACACGACTTATTTTAAATAGAGCAAAAATGTCTCGACAACCGAGATAAGTAGCATTCAAAGAAACACTATGAATTTTGTTCATCCCTATAGCATGTTAAATAAGAGAACCATAATGTAATTTTCGGAAAGAAGAACTTTAAAACATAAAGTGTTCAAGTGGAGTATGCGTAATGCGGGGTTCTGGATTTAAGGAAACACTTTCCGATATAAGCTTACATTACTACAGGTGATTTTGCACAAAAACGGCGCTAAACAAATCATCCAAATATTATTATTACTAAAATAGTGATGGCTCCAAAAATGATCCTTGGGGTATTCCCGATTGAAAAGTTACTCAGTTAAAATGATCATAATATTGGTTTATCATAGCTGAACAGAGCAGTTAGTGAAATGAATTACATGATATTAAGTTGAAAATAAAACATATTTTGCACTTTTACTACGGTGGCTTGAGACAGAATAATGTTGTCCTTTCTCCAAAGGGTCCACGAGGATTCATAGGCCCTAGAGGCTTCCCAGGTCTGCCAGGGGCTCCAGGCGTGCCGGGCTCCGAGGGCGCCGTGGGGCCCAAGGGCGCCCCCGGGCAGCGCGGGGGTCCGGGAGCTCCAGGGCAGTCAGGGCCCGTCGGCCCGGTGGGGGCGCCGGGACCCGCTGGACCCACAGGACCAACTGGGATCCAGGTTTGTATAGTTACCCATATAATCATAAAATTACTTTTATGCTATTTTTATTGATCTGCTTAAAAAACCGACAGCTATAACATATGTGCATAATCTGGGATGGCAAAATTTAAAATACCTACAGTAAAATCTGTTTGGTGAATAAAGTAAGGAGAAAAAATAATCTCATATTTAAATTCTTTCTGCAACCTTCATATGAACATACGAGTAATTTTTTTACACGGAATGTTTTGAACTTATTATAATATTCCCATATTTTTTTGCACAAAAAGGGTTTCACTTATTATAGTATTTACATGTTTTTTACACAAAAAGGGTTTGAACTTATTATAGTATTCCCATATTTTTTACACAAAAAGGGTATGAACTTATTAAAGTTTTCCCATATTTTTACACAAAAAAGAGTTTGAACTTATTATAGTATTTCTATGTTTTTTACACAAAAAGAGTTTAAACTTATTCCCTTTAAATACAGGGTTTTCCAATAAGAGGTGTTATTTTGAATAGCCCGCTATTTCGGTAGATGTTACTTTTGAAGCTGTCATTTTTTGACATTTGACAAGTAAAAACTACGTCATTAATAAAAATGGAACGATACACGCTTTAAAAATGCATTGAAATTATTAAAATTCACTTGAGTGAATCAAATGCAAATCATCTTGAGTGATGAGGCCCATTTCCACCTCGGTGGCTTCGTCAACAAGCAAAATTGTCGCATCTGGGGCTCAGAAAACCCGAGAGTTATTGTTGAACATTTTTTTTATAATGACACGAACACATGGGCAAAATAAGATGCGCTCTACGCAACTTTAAAATATTTCTCAAAACGTCAAATAGAAGACAATTCTTTAGCCAATTTTAAAATGTCGACCATCATCACAGTGGTAAAGTGTGTATTTATTTATATAGAAGTGGTACCGTTTAAGCGCGCCCAAATGAATGTGGTTTTCAGCGCGTAGTTTTGTTGTAGCCATCAAGCACCGGATATAAAAAGCTATTAATCTTTGCCCCATCGTTTTTATTAACATTCATGGGGTTTTTGTGGATTTCAATTGCATCTGTAATAAGGCATGCTCGATGCCTTTTGGTTCTTCTTAGGACTTCAGGAACAAATCCAAATTAATGGAGGGAAGTGTAATTG